>NC_090254.1:42652778-42680120 GCF_037325665.1 Littorina saxatilis | reverse complement strand
GACTGTGGGTCAGGTTTCAAGCCACTGGCTCCGTTGCTGACTTGCCACGAGCGGGAAGACCAAGGGCGACAACTGCTGCTCACGACCGCTTCATACGGCTCCGCCACCTCCGGAATCGTTTCCTGTCGGCCTCATCTTCTGTCCAGGCTCTCCCCGGGCCACACCGATTATCGGACCAGACCGTGCGGAACCGCCTGCATGAAGCTGGTTTGAGAGCTCGCAGACCTCACAGAGGAGCTGTCCTCACCCGCCGCCATCGCCAGAACCGAGTGCAGTGGGGCAACCAGCACCTTCGCTGGACCGTCCGGAATCACTGGAGACACGTGTGGTTCAGCGACGAGTCCTACTTCCTGCTCCAGCGACATGATGGTCGGAGGAGGGTCTACCGGAGAGTAAACGAACGTTACGCGCCCAACTGTGTGGATGAGGCACCCGTTCATGGTGGTGGAGGCGTCATGGTGTGGGGGGCGATCAATACCGCTGGAAGGAGCACCCTGGTGCACGTCCAAGGGCGCATAACTGCCCAGCGATACGTGGAGGAAATTCTGCGCCCACACGCCCTTCCTCTTCTGGCTGACCAGGATGCCATATTCCAGCAGGACAACGCTCGCCCGCACACAGCACGACTCACCACCCAGTTCCTCACCGACCACCATGTCCAGGTGCTTCCCTGGCCATCCATGTCGCCAGACATGAACCCGATAGAACACCTCTGGGATGAATTGGACAGACGTGTGCGCAGGCGAGAAGAAGCGCCGGCAAATCACCGCGATCTATTGCAGGCACTTCAGGAGGAGTGGGACACCATCCCACAGCAAGATATCCGGCATCTGATCCAGTCCATGCCCAGAAGGTGCCGGGCAGTTGTTGCTGCTCAAGGCAGTCACACCCCCTACTGACTTGACAGCCTCGGCACCCAATCGTATTGATTGACTGATTGATTTGAAGATGCAAATGAACTGTGTGTGCATTCAACTGTGTCCATACCAAATTTCAAACAAATAATCTAAATATTGGATTTTCTGTTAATTTTTTCGAAAAATAAAATAAATTTGGCAAGTAGCAACTATGCGTTTCTTTTTTTGAACAGTATATTATAAATGTCCCACAAACTGGAGCATATTCAAGGAAAGTTAATTCCGCACTCAATACGTTACGGGGTCAACGGCATGTTAACGGCTTTGTCCCGAATAAACTCTCTCTGGGGAGAAGCTTAATGTCAGAAAAATCGTTCACGCGCAGTTATAAAATAAACCATCAACTTAAAAGAACCTTAGGTATTCCTGTTAACCCCATGACAGGTTGGGAAAAGTGTTTCGTGTTCCTTAGAAGGTCAAACACGAAGGATGAAGAATTATGAAATCATTACAAAGCAAATTAAGGTAAACTAATTTCAAGGGTGAAAGCATTTCTTCATGACACAAAGACTTCAAACAAAAACTGGCTTATTCCCAAGACCACTTTTCTGCTCTGAATCAGCTCTCTCTCTCTCTCTCTCTCTCTCTCTCTCTCTCTCTCTCTCTCTCTCTCTCTCTCTCACTCTCTGTCCTGGTCTATGTCTGTGTATCTGTCTGTCTGTCTGTCTGTCTCTCTTTCTCTCTCTTTGTTCGCGCCAAGAGGGGGGGGGGGGGGGTGGAGGAGGAAATAGGGGGGAAGGGGGGTGGGTGTGTGTTTCCTGTTTTAGTGTATCGTTGTTCCTGCGTATTGGATCGGTATGTTTTGTGCAGTAATAATTTAGATGTAGACCACACACACACACATACTGTTCCACCAGGAGTAAGGCGGTGTTGAGTAGCAAGCAGCGGGAATGAATACCGATGATAATGCACATTCTGCGGTGGGTTTTTTCACCTCTATATCGATGCGTCATTTGTACAGCTTTGCTGCCAAATTAGCGACCATCGCCACAGGTCACAAGTCCAAGGTTATAACGCTGATGGCCAAAATTAATGTGTGCAGACAGTCCTAAGCGAGTTTCAGTGATCAACTCTGGTCTAGTCTGGATAGTTAACTGCGCATGTCACTCTGGTCGCTTCGCTGAAACGTGGTCTGGTCGAACCATAGTTATCCACACGGTCGTCGCCACAATGGTCTGTTGGAATAATCTTTATAATTACAATAAAGATGTGATTATTGCACAGACATATTGCTTCGTTCCAAGACGGGCGCAGTTGCGTGGTGGTAAGACGTCGGCCTCCTAATCGGGAGGTCGTGAGTTCGAATCCCGGACGCTGCCGCCTGGTGGGTTAAGAGTGGAGATTTTTCCGATCTCCCAGGTCAACTTACGTGCAGACCTGCCAGTGACGTAACCCCCTTCGTGTGTACACGCAAGCACAAGACCAAGTGAAAAGATCCTGTAACCCATGTCAGAGTTCGGTGGGTTATAGAAACACGAAAATACCCAGCATGCCTCCCCCGAAATCGGCGTATGGCTGCCTGAATGGCGGGGTAAAAACGTTCATACACGTAAAAGTCCACTCGTGCAAAAACATGAGTGAACGACGACGAAGAAGAAGAAGAAGAAGAAGAAGAAGAAGAAGAAGAAGAAGAAGAAGAAGAAGAAGAAGAAGAAGAAGAAGAAGGAGAAGGAGAAGAAGAAGAAGAAGGAGAAGGAGAAGAAGAAGAAGAAGAAGAAGAAGAAGGAGAAGGAGAAGGAGAAGAAGAAGAAGAAGGAGAAGGAGAAGGAGAAGGAGAAGAAGAAGAAGAAGAAGAAGGAGAAGGAGAAGAAGAAGAAGAAGGAGAAGGAGAAGGAGAAGGAGAAGGAGAAGAAGAAGAAGGAGGAGATATTGTTTCGTTCTATTCTTTGAATGTCAGCACTTTATTCCTGTTCCTCCCTCGTCTGTCAACTCGATGCACGAACGTGATTATTATTTTGTCTATTGTGTAAGTCCGTATGCGTTTCTAAATGACCAAAAATAACCCATTAAGATCCGAGTTACCTATTAAGATCTTTCTTTGTTTGGTGTTTAACGTCGTTTTCAACCGTTCAAGGTTATATCGCGACAGGCCCATTAAGATCCGAGTTACCCATTAAGATGCGCAAGAAGACGAACATACACAGGCCGACTTTTCATGATGCATGATTAAACGTTAATCACTTTTATATAGTTCTTGCTGGAGATTTATGATTCATAAATCGCAATGTTGAAATTATTAGTAGAGCCGTTAATACATATCCTGTCATTGCAATAAGTTCTTCTAGTGTGACCCATCTATTTTCATATAAATAACATTTCTTTCATTGCGATATGTGCATTCATATGAAGAAAATGAAGATCTCGTGCGTAATCCCGGGAAAATGCCCATACCCATCGTATGACAGATTGTCATTTGTCGAACGATTGAGCAAGACAAAAAATCAAATTAACTTTACCCTATTGGCACCAACGGGCTATTATGCCTGATATTCTTTGAAAGAAAATGTCCCATGTGGTTTATCCTGGTTTTTTTTTATCAACAGATCGAAACCGAGAGATTGCATATTGTTTTAACAAGAGGCCAGCAGATTGATTAATAAGGCGCAGTGTTTGTTGCACGGAATAATTAAGAGACTACCTTCTCTGCACAGTTATGTGTAAACACAAAATTATACTGACACTAAGTGTGTAAACATTGACATGAAAATAGAGAGGGAGAGAGACAGAAAGACAAACAGACAGACAGACAGAAAGGGAGGGAGAGAGAGGTATGATATGCTTTTATGGTATGGTATAGTAAGGAATGGTGTGATATTGTATTGTATTGTATTGTATTGTATTGCATTGCATTGCATTGCGTAGCGTTGCGTTGCGTTGCGTTGCATTGCATTGCATTGTATTGTATTGCATTACATTGCTTCGTATTGTATTGTATTGCATTGCATTGCATTGCATTGCATTGTATTGTATGGTATTGTATTGTATTGTATCGTTGACCACCCCTTCAAGCACAGAGCAACCACAAGCCTTGCTATGGGAAGTGACAATGTGTCGGCATCACAAGCACGCGTAAAAAACAACACCCTCCTCTAACCCCACCTCCTCCCTTCCTCCCCCCCTCCCCCATCTCCCACACCAACGCATCCACTTCTTGGCAAGTGACTGATAAAAATGGTTCCCACAGGAACAGAATCAATGGTGGTGCCGATATGTTTGGCAAGACAGCGACCATGTGGGAATCTGTGCCACATGAGGATTCGTGTGAACAGAATGCTGTGTCCTCCTTGCCGTCACCCCAAACAAGAGACAATTTGGTCCAGGAATACAAACCTAGTTAGGGAATTGTGTACGAATGAATAATCGGATAAGGGAATTGAAATTTGCCACAGACGCACGAAGATTCTGAATTTCAAAGTGGATATAACCGATGGAGAAGAGTAAAAGCAAAACAATCGGGCGGAGCGTTAACATACATGGACAAGGCGCATACAATGCACATTCAAAATCACAGTGTTAGCAACGAGTCTACGGACAAAAACAGCTAACTCACCTTGAATCAATAAACAAGAGTGGTTAGTTATTGGAACGTTTTGTTTGTTTGTTTGTTTGTTTGTTTGTTTGTTTGCTTAACGCCCAGCCGACCACGAAGGGCCATATCAGGGCGGTGCTGCTTTGACATATAACGTGCGCCACACACAAGACAGAAGTCGCAGCACAGGCTTCATGTCTCACCCAGTCACATTATTCTGACACCGGACCAACCAGTCCTAGCACTAACCCCATCATGCCAGACGCCAGGCGGAGCAGCCACTAGATTGCCAATTTTAAAGTCTTAGGTATGACCCGGCCGGGGTTCGAACCCACGACCTCCCGATCACGGGGCGGACGCCTTACCACTAGGCCAACCGTGCCGGTATTGGAACGTTTAATTTACGACAAAACAAAACTTTCACCAGTACGTCGACACAATGGTTTGTAACGTAGACAGACAGACAGACACGCACATATGGTACAGACAACAAACCTAGTTTCGAAATCAAGCGTTACTGATGCTCAGTCTCTGGCGAGAATGAGGGTCCATTGAGTACCCAATAACCAAAGGGAAGTAAGCGCTCTAAATGCATACGACATGTGTAATGGATTAAGCGAGAGTTACACGGAACCTATCTCCGGGCACCTGCGAGAATAACAAACATTGTCTCACTTGCTTAAGATTCTCATTTGGTCCATTGAGTAGTCTATCTGGGTTTTGTCTGGACATGAACTCACCTTGAGCGTAGAAGGTGCTGCCGAGGGCTCGCTCCACGCCGGCCTGCTCCTTGCTGATGATCAACATGTGGTAGCTGACCAGCGTGGGCCACAGCTCGCCGTTCAGAGACAGCTGGATGCTGTTGGCCAGCCACCCGATCATCACCGCGATGTCCGCAGAGTAGAAAGCCACGTTTTTCGGCACCGTGACGTTGACTGTCGTCACCAGCTCCCGGAAGTCCCGGATGCTCTGATGGAAGCGCTCCCTGGTGGTGAACTCGTCCCCGTCCGCTGCAGAGCCCACCCACTGCGTCAGCGAATTGATGGCGATGTCCGTGTTGGCGCGCTTGGCCTCGAGGATGTCCAACCCGCTTAGGCCGCTGGAGCTGATGTAGAGCGCGGAGGTGCCTCGCTCTATCTGCATGTAGTGGACCACGTTGCCCGACTCCGTGCTGAACAACACATCCCCTTTGACCATGCTGCTTCTGGCGAGCGCCGCGGTGTTGTTCTGGACGTTGATGGCGTTCTGGATGACCAGGGCGATCACCGGGGCGATGGCGATGGACAGGATCAGCAAGGCGTTGTTACGACGTCCGCGGTCAGTTGCTAGGTTGGTGCACCCGCACAGAGCTGTCCGCACCGAGGTGACCGACTTTCTCGGCTTAGTGGTGTTGGGGACTTGGAACCGGATGGTGGCGGTGGATGAGAGGTCGCTGCACACGCGGTCCGAGATGTGGACTTTTCCCCTCCCCATCCCATTCTCCATCCTCCGCCTCACTCCGAAAAAAGATGGCAAGGATATAGTTCTGTCCTTTGAAGTCAGTTCTGCTTTGGCTTCCTTCTAAAAAGTCTGAAGTCAGTTCTGCTTTGGCTTCGTTCTAAGAAGTCTGAAGTCAGTTCTGCTTTGGCTTCGTTCTAAGAAGTCTGAAGTCAGTTCTGCTTTGGCTTCGTTCTAAGAAGTCTGAAGTCAGTTCTGCTTTGGCTTCGTTCTAAGAAGTCTGAAGTCAGTTCTGCTTTGGCTTCGTTCTAAGAAGTCTGAAGTCAGTTCTGCTTAGGCTTCGTTCTAAGAAGTCTGAAGTCAGTTCTGCTTTGGCTTCGTTCTAAGAAGTCTGAAGTCAGTTCTGCTTTGGCTTCGTTCTAAGAAGTCTGAAGTCAGTTCTGCTTTGGCTTCGTTCTAAGAAGTCTGAAGTCAGTTCTGCTTTGGCTTCGTTCTAAGAAGTCTGAAGTCAGTTCTGCTTTGGCTTCGTTCTAAGAAGTCTGAAGTCAGTTCTGCTTTGGCTTCGTTCTAAGAAGTCTGAAGTCAGTTCTGCTTTGGCTTCGTTCTAAGAAGTCTGAAGTCAGTTCTGCTTTGGCTTCGTTCTAAGAAGTCTGAAGTCAGTTCTGCTGCAGAAAGGTAGGTTGTTGGAACGTTTGGTATTGACAAAACAATACATTCACATGAGAATGTAAATAAATATCTGTGAATGTATTGTTTTGTCAATTACAAACGTTCCAACAACCTACCTTTCTTGTTTTTTTATTCTGAATTTTGGAACGTTGGCAGTCTCTTTGTTTTTGGATTTAGTTGAATTCTAAAGCTATGCACAGAACACAACATTTACGGTGATTGGTTTAAACAGACCAAACCTGTGTCAACTCATTGTAGATTTTTCTATGCTCAGCAGAAATGGGAATCTCAAAACTAACGTTTCCTACATGTTTCTCTTATTGTGCCTTTCCTTGAGTTTTTTTTCTTTTTTTTCCTTTTTTTTTATTTTTTTTTTACATTTAGTCAAGTTTTGACTAAATGTTTTAACATAGAGGGGGAATCGAGACGAGGGTCGTGGTGTATGTGTGTGTGTGTGTGTGTGTGTATGTGTGTGTACGGTGTATGTGTGTGTGTGTGTGTGTGTGTCTGTCTGTGCGTGTGTGTGTGTAGAGCGATTCAGACTAAGCTACTGGACCGATCTTTATGAAATTTGACATGAGAGTTCCTGGGTATGATATCCCTGGACATTTTATCATTTTTTTTATAAATGTCTTTGATGACGTCATATCCGGCTTTTTGTAAAAGTTAAGGCGGCACTGTCACACCCTCATTTTTTAATCAAATTGATTGAAATTTTGGCCAAGCAATCTTCGAAGAAGGCCGGACTTCGGTATTGCATTTCAGCTTGGTGGCTTCAAAACTAATTGATGAGTTTGGTCATTAAAAATCGGAAACTTGTAATTAAAAGTGTTTTTTTATAAAACGATCCAAAAATAATTTCATCTAATTCTTCGTCATTTTCTGATTCCAAAAACATATACATATGTTATATTTGGATTACAAACAAGCTCTGAAAATTAACAATATGAAAATTATGATTAAAATTAATTTTCCGAAATCGATTTAAAAACAATTTCATCTTATTCCTTGTCGGTCTCTGATTCCAAAAACATATAGATATGATATGTTTGAATTAAAAACAAACTCAGTAAGCTAAAAAGAATAGACATACAGAAAAGCGTGTTATCCTGCTCAGCGCGACCACTACCGCACTATTCTGCATGGCTTTTCGATTTCATTGCCTTTGCCACGAGCGGTGGACTGACGAAACTACGAGTATGTGGTCTTGATGAAAAAAGCAGTGCGTTCAGTTTCATTCTGTGAGTTCGACAGCTTGACTAAATGTTGTTATTTCGCCTTACGCGACTTGTTTGTTTTTAGGGTCCACCAACTTTATTCGTAGGTTGATGAAATGAACGATTGAATTGATCTACTTCGCTGTTCAAACTCGACAGTGTCTGAGATGCTCGGCTTCGCAACAAACCTCAGGCTACCAAATGAACAAACTCCAATATAATGTGTTTTCACAAAGAAAGCCTGCAACTTCATTGGTTTTTCTTTTGTGTTTTTGTATGCAACTTTCTTTTTTTAAACCCAAAAGCATGAAAGAGAGAGAGAAAACAAAGCAGGCATTACAAAATACTAACAGCAACAAAAATAAGACAAATAACGGTAAAACATGAATAAATACCAAGTCGCGTAAGGCGAAAATACAACATTTAGTCAAGTAGCTGTCGAACTCACAGAATGAAACTGAACGCAATGCAACGCAGCAAGACCGTATACTCGTAGCATCGTCAGTCCACCGCTCACGGCAAAGGCAGTGAAATTGACAAGAAGAGCGGGGTAGTAGTTGCGCTGAGAAGGATAGCACGCTTTTCTGTACCTCTCTTCGTTTTAACTTTCTGAGCGTGTTTTTAATCCAAACATATCATATCTATATGTTTTTGGAATCAGGAACCGACAAGAAATAAGATGAAAGTGTTTTTAAATTGATTTTGATAATAATTTTTATATTTTTAATTTTCAGAGCTTGTTTTTAATCCAAATATAACATATTTATATGTTTTTGGAATCAGCAAATGATGGAGAATAAGATGAACGTAAATTTGGATCGTTTTATAACACTTTTTTTTTTTACAATTTTCAGATTTTTAATGACCAAAATCATTAATTAATTTTTAAGCCACCAAGCTGAAATGCAATACCGAAGTCCGGGCTTCGTCGAAGATTACTTGACCAAAATTTCAACCAATTTGGTTGAAAAATAAGGGCGTGACAGTGCCGCCTCAACTTTCACGAAAAGCCGGATATGACGTCATCAAAGACATTTATAAAAAAAATGAAAAAAACGTTCGGGGATTTCATACCCAGGAACTCTCATGTCAAATTTCATAAAGATCGGTCCAGTAGTTTAGTCTGAATCGCTCTACACACACACACAGACACACATACACCATATGACCCTCGTCTCGATTCCCCCCTCTACGTTAATACATTTAGTCAAAACTTGACTAAATGTAAAAAGGCTACAATAACAATGTTTACTACTTATACCCCCATTCCACACAACCGTTCTAGCTTCCGTTCCCAACCGTCCTGAGAACGGCTGCCACAACAATGAGACGCTGCGCAAACGGCCTTTTTTGGCATCTTTGAGCAGCGTCTGGCCGTACTGGCAGCCGTCCTCAGGACGGCTGGGAACGGAAGCTAAAACGGATGTGTGGAATGCGGGTATTACTCAGTGTGTATAAGAGCGCTAGCGTTGCGTTACCATTGCGTTAAGTTCCATTAACGATCCATGAGTTCCGTTACCGATGTGTTAAGGTTCCATTACCGTGCATTTGGAACGGGCGGGGGAATGGCTAACATTTGGAACGGGCGGGGGAATGGCTAACATTTGGAACGGGCGGGGGAATGGCTAACATTTGGAACGGGCGGGGGAATGGCTAACATTTGGAACGGGCGGGGAATGGCTAACATTTGGAACGGGCGGGGAATGGCTAACATTTGGAACGGGCGGGGAATGGCTAACATTTGGAACGGGCGGGGAATGGCTAACATTTGGAACGGGCGGGGGAATGGCTAACATTTGGAACGGGCGGGGGAATGGCTAACATTTGGAACGGGCGGGGGAATGGCTAACATTTGGAACGGGTAGCCCGAACTCACCCGTCCCAACCGTTCCTACTGTTCAAAGGAGTTCCGTTAACGTCCATTATATATAATTTGTCAAGGTAACCCACTCTTTTTTTGCAGATTGGATTAAAAGTGGTATAATGTATGTGAGCGATGTGTGTGAGAATGGACGTTTTGCTACCTATGAAGAAGTGTGTGAAAGAACTGACTACACTGCAAATAGATTGCTTGAGTACAATGTTGTTCGTACAGCTGTACATCTCCTTTTAAGAAATGTAGCTATAGACGATGTAAATTGTTCAGTCTGTGACATTCCGACCTTTTGTGGAAAAAAAAGTGAGATCAATAAAAGAAATTCGAAAGATTCTCGTAGGAAAAAAATACAGCCCACCCTGTTCAGAAGGATTTTGGAGAAGAAAGTTAGGATTTGAAATTGACGAAAAGAATTGGAACTTAGCAGCCACTGTCACTAGTGAAGTTCGATTACGTGTACTGCATTGGAAAATATTGTAAAACATTTATCCAACGAATATTTTATTGTGTAAAATGAAAGTGAAGGCTGATAAAAACTGTACATATTGTGAGGATGAACTTGATGTATTGGAGCATTTTTTCTTTGAATGCCCAACCGTGCTCAGGTTTTGGAAATATATTGAAATGTACATATTAGTATACATTGGCGAAAGAATTAGGTTGAATGTTACAGATGTGCTTTTTGGTATTAAAAGTAACAGCAAAAATATGAAGAAGATTAATCATATTATTTTAATCGCAAAGATGTGCGTAAGCATTTAAAAAAACAAACGATTCACGATTAACACTGGACATTATTTTTGGAAATCATGTTGTTTTGAGATTTTGTTAGTCTGACGTTTTATTAATTAGAAACAAATTGTTTATTGTCTCTGATTTAAGGTAAAGCATGTAAATGAGAAATTATGTGTACAAACAGAAAGCACACAGTTACCATGTTTGTTATCACGTGTTTATTGATTGATTAAAATTTTGAAGAAAAAAAAAAAACCTCCATTGGCGTTCCATTAAGGTCCCCTCCCCATCCCGTGCAATGTATTTTTTGTCTTGAGAGGAAACATAAGTCAGTCAATTGATTAATCCCTCATTACCGTGATGAGAATCAAGCCATATATTTTTGTCAAACACTCGGAACTTCTCGCAGTAATTTTAACTATGTTGGAATCCGACATGCAAACAGTGTCGTTGGTTGTTCCCATATACTTTCAAATCACCTGAAATGTTTACACTGACAAAATCATCGAAAACTTTTCTTGTCACAATTTTGTTTTGGCCGAATGTGTGTGTGTGTGTGTGTGTGTGTGTGTGTGTGTGTGTGTGTGTGTGTGTGTGTGTGTGTGTGTGTGTGTGTGTGTATGTGTGTCTGTGTGTGTATGCGTACATTCGTGTGTATGTGTGTGTGTGTGTGTGTGTGTGTGTGTTTTGCGTGCGTGCGTGCGTGTGTGCGTGCGTGCGTGCGTGCGTGCGTGTACGTGTGTGTGTGTGTGTGTGTGTGTGTGTGTTTGTGTGCGCGTGCGTGTGTGTGTATAAGAAATCTGCGCATTTCAAGTATAACCGAAAATACACCAGGAAAGCAAGGATTCTTTTACTTGATCCCAATAATGATATTCCTGTCAACGCAGGTACCGTTGTTCCTGAAGTTAATGAACCAGAAATATCGCATGCAAGAAACAACCGTTGTATGCACACAACTACATACACCTCTGCCGTGTTTACCAGGATATTATGTTGTTGTCATCATTTTCACGAGTTTTCATTTACAGCCAGCTGGAAAATAAATCTCATGTTCCCCATGCAATAAATCCCCGGTTCCCATAGTTGCAGGAAGCAGGTTATACATGGATAATCAAAAGCAAACCCAATAGAAACGCTCGGGGATTCTTCGGCTCTTTTCATTGGCGTTTCCCCAGACCTAGACAGACGACACTGCTTTGCAAAGTTCCAAAATAAACAAGTCAAGTCAAGTCAAGTCAAGTCAAGTCAAGTCAAGTATTTTATTGTTTTGGGCCCAGAGGGCTTTGAAACAAAGATATAACTTTAACAAAAAAAAGGTAACAAATCAGACAGTTAATATATGTATATAAATTGAGCGGACAAATACAACATTACTATACGACCAAATTAAATTGGCAATATACACTTCCATACATGCAAACAAAAAGAAAAATAGGTTTAACAAAATCAGGTAAGAAATCAGGCAGATAATATGTATACATTAAGCGGACAACGATAATATACAGCTGAAGTAAATTGGCAATACCATTATGCCATGCATCTTTTGTAAAAACACAAAACAAAAGCATGTATTACATATATACATACCAATAAAGAAACTAGATATAACGCTAACATACTAAAATCATAACATGGGCTACAAATCTTGCTAGCTTCATTAGTTTTATCTTAGATTTACAATTCATTAGCTGTTCATATTTTAAACAATTTGGGTGAGATCGGTAATAAGGACTAATTAATGTTCTTCTTTCAGACACTATACTTTCGTCGGTACAACTGAACAAATAGTGAAACTCATCACCTAATTCATTTTTATCGCACATGTCACACAATCTTTCATTTCTAGGAACATTAAAAAATCTGTGCTGATGTATTGGCAACTTATGATTGCTTGTTCTAAATTTTGCTAGTTTAACTTGGAGTTTCCTAGGCAACCAAAGCAAATACCTTTCCAGACAAAAATCCTTTTTATATATTCTGTAATTAAAACACAAGCTGTTGGCATTCACGTCAGTGTTCCATTCCTGCAGGAATTGATCTCTTAGCCTTTGTTTTACAACGTTTTTAAAACCTGAGACGGCAAGACTCTGAGTTGTCCATAAATATGATAGACCCAACTTATTTAACATAGTACTGACATGCGACAGCCAGGGCAATTTAACGTTTTGTACATGGTACAACTTCAAATGTAGTTTTAACATTAAACAAGACATCTTATTCGCACCATCGTTCATTTCTTTCATCAGTTTATACCAATAAACCAGTAACTGACATTGTACCTCAATTCTAATTGGATAACGACCAAGCTCTCCGTAAACCATACAAGTGGGTGTAGTTTTATATACATCAAGAAGCATTTTTAAAAATCGCAATTGAAACCTTGACAATATGTCTAATGAGTCATATCCCCACACCTCACAACCATACAACAAAATTGGATGTACACACTTCTCAAAAAGATCCAATTGCACATCAATTGGTAAATTTAGTTTTCTACATTTTCGAATTAACGAGAACATTGCACGGTTACCAATCAAACATTGACGTTTCATGGCATTATGAAATTTGTTATTATAATTAAATAGTACACCTAAGTACACATAGTCCCAAACTACTTGGACAGGTACTCCATTCAAGACAAAATTTGGGATATTCCGTATTTTCCCCCGCGAAAAAACAACTATTTTTGTCTTTTCAATATTTATGCTTAGTCCCCAGTTCTTACAATAACGATCTAGTCCATCCAGGGCTTTTTGCATTTCTCCAGGTGTTTCGGCGAGTATAGCAGTATCATCAGCATATATTAACAGGAACAAATACATATAGTCATTAATGCGTTCAACATCTATTTCTTGGGCTCTTTTCAGGGGCAACTCTAGGCTGACATCATATTCAATCAAAAATTGCTTCAGGTCGTTTAAAAATAGTGAGAAAAGAATCGGTGATAAATTTTCGCCCTGAAGAAGCCCGATGTTTGAGGTGAACGTCTCGGAGAATACACTGTTCACCTTCACGCACAATTTTGCCTTATCATACATGTCCTTAATTACATTCAATACCTTACCATTAATATTCCGTTGCATCAGCTTCTGCCACAGGAGATTGCGTTGCACAGAATCAAAAGCTTTACGCAGATCAATGAAAGCACAATATAACTTTTTCTTTTGTTGTAAAAATATATCAATAAGACAATGTAGTGCAAAAATGTGGTCTACAGTAGAGTGGCCTTTTCGGAAACCAGCTTGTTCGTTGCCGATCACAGAATTGTCATCCAGAAATGCATGCAATCTTTTATTTATCACACTTGTAAAAAGTTTTCCAAAACAACTTAGTACACTGATTCCTCTATAATTATCAGGGTCGGCTGTTGAGCCTTTACGAACTGGCAAACTGGCAAAAGTAAACAAAAAACAAAACTACTTCATGAAAGGTCATTAATTCATCACAAACAAATGAAACCTAGCGATATGGTTTGTCTTCTTACAAAGTCATGGAGTGCGTGTATCTGTGTTTCGATACACAGACGTTCGAAGAAACACGACCGTCAAGTCAAACTAATTGACCCCTGACACACACATTTTGACCCGTGCACAAGACGTTGTATCGATAAACGAAGCGCAAATCATAGTAAGAAATAATGATAAAAGCAAAGAACATAGCTACAAGATATGCAAACATCTAACAAAGCCGAGCAAGCAGAATGACATGTCTAATGAAGAACAAAGAGGCAATGAGTCGCGATTCTTTTCCTCGCTGCACGACGCAAATCTTCTGTGACCTTTGACCCAACGTGCCTTGCTGTCCGAGGCAAATCTTCTGTGACCTTAGACACAACGTAGCTTCCATATTCGATCACTAAGCTTAATATGTACAACTGAAAACCGAGGGGGGTGGAATACTGAGAGGAACCTACAGAACTGTGCATCCTCAAACCTGACATACTTATCTCAACATTTTATGAACTCAAAACACACGCCAGCTTTGATTGCAACAACGTGCTGAGACCCCACACATGTTTTATCAAAACGGCGGAACTCGTGTTTCAAAGCATGGCTTCCTGTGTTGATTTGGCACTTCTTTTCTCACTACCAAAATGATGACAAAAACGATGTTTGGTAGTTTGTTGTCAGACCAGCTTTTTTGTCGGTCCTCGGGGGGCATATCGACATTTGTTTCACATTTATTGACCGCGGCATGCTCCCCCTAGGACCGACAAAAAAACTGGTCTGTCAACAACCCATCAAACATCTTATAATATCGCCCCAAGACACGTGCAGCGGGTTAATGTCTAGATCAAACACTCGAAGAAGGTAAGAGTATAATCACATGTTCTCAGTCCTTATTACGATCTAGTTAACACAGACAGGTCAGACAAATATAGTACGCCGGATGGTAAGGCCAAAAAAAAATAGGTCTGTTTACGGTAACCCGACCGACCCTAGTTTTTTCGCGCGACCCTAGACTTTTTTTTGGCATTTGGGGAAAAAAAAAAAAAAAAAAAAAAAAAATCTTGTTTTTTTGGCAAAATAACGTAAAAATATGGTTTTTTGGAGAGAAAAAAAAAATAAAATAAAATCCCGACCTACCGACCCTATTTTTTGGGCCTATGTTACCGTAAACAGACCTTTTTTTTTTTTGGCCTAATTGAGAAGAGCAAGCGTGGTGATAAGTTGATCCTTGATAGATGATTAATATCAGGAGGCGTCATGGATCTGGATTTTGATGTTTATTGAAGCTAGTTTCTTCTTCTTTATTTCTGTGTGTCGTTTGCTCTTTGTCTATTTTTTGTTTGTCACTTCCCCTTTCTCTTTCTTTGATTCATTTTGTACTGTCTTTTATTCTGCATTTCAATGTTTACATTTAGTCACTATTTGTCAACAACGACATTGTCAGATTGACTCAATGTTTTGATATCGCTTTCAGCTGCCTGTTTTTTACATTTAGTCAAGTTTTGACTAAATGTTTTAACGTAGAGGGGGGAATCGAGACGAGGGTCGTGGTGTATGTGCGTGTGTGTGTGTGTGTGTGTGTGTGTGTGTGTGTGTGTGTGTCTGTCTGTCTGTGTGTGTGTGTAGAGCGATTCAGACTAAACTACTGGACCGATCTTTATGAAATTTGACATGAGAGTTCCTGGGTATGATATCCCCATACGTTTTTTTTCATTTTTTTGATAAATGTCTTTGATGACGTCATATCCGGCTTTTCGTGAAAGTTGAGGCGGCACTGTCACGCCCTCATTTTTCAACCAAATTGGTTGAAATTTTTGTCAAGTAATGTTCGACGAAGCCCGGACTTCGGTATTGCATTTCAGCTTGGTGGCTTAAAAATTAATTAATGACTTTGGTCATTAAAAATCGGAACATTGTAAAAAAAATATTGTTTTTTAAAAACGATCCAAATTTACATTCATCTTATTCTCCATCATTTGCTGATTCCAAAAACATATAAATATGTTATATTTGGATTAAAAACACGCTCTGAAAATTAAATATATAAAAATTAATATGAAAATTAAATTTTCGAAATCAATTTAAAAACACTTTCATCTTATTCCTTGTCGGTTCCTGATTCCAAAAACATATAGATATGATATGTTTGGATTAAAAACACGCTCAGAAAGTTAAAACAAAGAGAGGTACAGAAAAGCGTGCTATCCTTCTGAGCGCAACTGCTACCCCGCTCTTCTTGTCAATTTCACTGTCTTTGCCGTGAGCGGGTGACTGACGATGCTACGAGTATGCGGTCTTGCTGCGTTGCATTGCGTTCAGTTTCATTCTGTGAGTTCGACAGCTACTTGACTAAATGTTGTATTTTCGCCTTACGCGACTTGTTTTTTCTTCTCCCCATTTTTTTTATTTTATTTGTTGTTTGCTTTTCATTTCTTCCCTCCTTCTTTCTGCATTTCGTCCTTTAGTCGTTAGCTCGATCTTCTTGTTCTATCTTTTCCTTATTTAAAAAAAATGTTTTTCTCAAGTGAGAGAGGATGATAAATACATCCCACTGAACGAATGACCTTCCTCTCAAAATAAGCGATTTTCACAACTTGTGCAAATATTCATTTCTTAACCTAATAATGGACATCTGTCTAGATAAACAGCATCCTGGTTGTCGTAGCGTATAATCTTAGGAGCAATAGGTTGCTGACCCAATCAAGCCGTGCTGAGAGAGGGAAAAAATCTGCATGTTTGACATTGCATTGGCACATAGATTGACGGGTGGGATAATTGCCTGGTATCCTTAGGAAGAACGTACAGCCTTATTATTATCGCCCATATTAAACGCCCGAAGAGATCGGGCTTCAAAGGCGTGAAGAGGTAGTGTTTCAAAGGGCTGAAGCGATCGTGTTTCTAAGAATATTTTTTGCCGGGCGGTATACATCAATTTCAAAATCAGCAGAGAATTAAAAAAAAAAGGGTTTTATGTGTGTCCATGTGATAATTTTATTGTTGGATGGGTGCGGCTGGGTCACTGTTTCTCTTCACATTCCAGACAGATAATGATAAGGTTGTTCAGGTGTCATTATAACCGTTCAATGTCTCATGAAATGTACCAGCCGGCACGGTTGGCCTAGTGGTAAGGCGTCTGCCCCGTGATCGGGAGGTCGTGGGTTCGAACCCCGGCCGGGTCATACCTAAGACTTTGAAATTGGCAATCTAGTGGCTGCTCCGCCTGGCGTCTGGCATTAATGGGGTTAGTGCTAGGACTGGTTGGTCTTGTGTGTGGCGCACGTTATATGTCAAAGCAGCACCGCCCTGATATGGCCCTTCGTGCACGTGGTCGGCTGGGCGTTAAGCAAACAAACAAACAAACAAACAAATGAAATGTACCGATCTTATATTTTCCCATCTTTTATCTTCTTTTCTATATCCTAAGTTCAACCGCACATCCGCATTTATGTTATTATTACGAGCAGAATATACTTGTTTAATGTATGTATTTGTGCATGAAAACCCCCCCGCGGGTTAGGGGGAGTCCCATATTGGTTGGGACTAGAAAGAATTTACCCGATGCTAACCAGCATGTCGTAAGAGGCGACTAACGGTTCTGTTTCTTCTCTTCTTTTGTCTTATTTCTGCCTTACCAGTCCTTTCACCTATATTTCCTTCCAAGAAAACTCTCCCTACTATTCCCTGCAGTTTTCCAATTCTTTTCTTGTTGTCTACCTGACTGGATCCATCACCTTTATTTCACTTACCAAAAGTCTTCTTTTCCACATCCTTATTTCTCTGCACCCCGCATGTCGTATGAGGCGACTAACGGATTCTGTTTCTCCTTTAACCCTTGTTAAGTGGTTCTTGTATAGAATATAGTCAATGTTTGTAAAGATTTTAGTCAAGCAGTATGTAAGAAATGTTTAGTCCTTTGTACTGGAAACTTGCATTCTCCCAGTAAGGTCATATATTGTACTACGTTGCAAGCCCCTGGAGCAATTTTTTTATTAGTGCTTTTGTGAACAAGAAACACTTAACAAGTGGCTCTATCCCATCTCCCCCCTTTCCCCTATCCCATCTCCCCCCTTTCCCTCGTCGCGATATAACCTTCGTGGTTGAAAACGACGTTAAACACCAAATAAAGAAAGAAAGTGCATGGAAACAACCGCTGAAACATATGCCCATTAGAGAGTGTCTTTTTAGTGTGGACAATATTTGTTCTGACCCATATTCTGACTGCCAATACTGAGTATATTGCAGAAATGAGTATCATGACTCACTAGACACTATAGTTATATTTAACATAGTCCGTGTGACTTACTATTTTTACAGCAAGAACGATATTCTAAAAACAAAAACAAACAAACAAAAACATTTCGATTCCAGAATTGTAGAAAGTACTGATACTACATTGCTTAGAGTATTTGTTTGCCAGATCGTTTGCCAGACATAAAAACATTCAATATTAATGCTGCTAGCTAAAAGAACGGCTGAAGCCAGCTTACAAAAGTTAGTTGATCGACGCTTCTCACGGGATTGGACAGGTCCGTCGTTCCTGAAGACCCAGAGGGGATTCAGATTCACTAATTACCATGCACTGATCACCTGCCAGGCAACTCGACACTGAAGACATCGGCATCGGATCTCGTTTAATAATGGAACTGCATCATGTTATAGACTGCTCACGCGGCAGTAACTTCGTTAATAGAGGGAGATTCCATGTCGTGGAAACCATCATGTTCACAACCACAAATCAAGCCAGGTTTTTGAACAGGGTGCAATGGCCTGGGAGTTAAGACGTCAGTCGTTTTTACCCCGCCTTTCAGGCAGCCATACGCCGATTTCGGAGGATGCGTGCTAGGCATTTTCGTGTTTTTATAACCAACAGAACTCTGACATGGATTACATGATCTCTTCCGTGTATATTATTTGGTCCTGTGCTTGTGTGAACACGCGAAAGGGGCTAATACACAAGCAGGTCTGCACACAAGTTGACATAAGTTGACCTGGAAGATCAGAAAAAAATCTCCACCCTTAACCCACGGGATTAACAACTCGACTTTCCGCTTAGGGTGCCGACGTTTTATCCACTAGGCGGGGTTCGAATCCCAGCCGCGCCTGGCGGGTTAAGGGTGAAGATGTTGCCGATATCCCATGACACCTCATATGCATACCTGCTAGTGCCTGAAATCCCGTTTCGTGTGTACACGCTGGCACAAGGCCATGGTGCCCACAGAAAAGATACTGTAACACATGTCAGAGTTGGGAAGGTAACAGAAACACAAAATCACTGAGCAAGCGTCGTCCAAAAAGGAAGTTTGGCTGTCTAAATGGCGGGGGGAAACGGACAGTCACGTAAAACCCTGCTCGTGCAAAACATGTGGGAGTTGCATTGATTCAACTCTGGATTTCGATTCTTTAAGCCATGTGACGTCATGCTGACTAAAACTCATATTAACCGTGTTCCAGGTGGTCGAACGTGTAGCAAAGACCTGTACGTGTACGTGTAGATATTGCGTCACCCGTGACTCACATTTTTACACCCCCGGTATAGGGGTGTGTATAGGTTTCATTTCTCCAATGTTCCAAATGCACACGTTATTTTGCTCCCACCAAGACTGCAGATCTTGTAGTTTATTGCAGACACAAGGGACGACTGAGAGGGGAAGTAATGGAAGGGCGCTGGTTCTGTGCGACTGCGACGCTTAGTTTTCGATATAATTATGTGTGACTGACGAAGAACAGGACGTCACATTCCAAATAAGCACGACTATGTTGCAGGTGGAAGCCGCTGAGATTGCATTTCTTCGGGAGGTTTCCGCAAAAATAGATATTACACGATTTGCGCGAAACAGTTGAGAAGCAGACGATCTCTGTTCGTCTCGTGATAACGTTATTTTGTATAATAATGATTCACTTGCAAACTAAAGTATACAATTTGGTGTGTCAGTGGTAAATGTAAATAGAAATGTGTAATACAGACAAAGCAAACAAATCAACGTGTTTTTCTCGTGAAAATGTTGCGATGTTTGGGTGGCCACTTGATGTACACAAAGCAAAGTGCGGGACGGACTCAGCTCTGTGCTGTAGCACTGGCAAGTTCAAAACACGAGAAAAACGATTTCATTATGCGGGCAGCCACGGGGGATGTATGTATTTTTCAAATGGTTGTAAAATAAGTCTTGTATTTATCACCGTACTCAGCATCCTGAACTCAGGTCAAAATGTGTTCGGCTCATTCTCTCCCTGACAGGATGCCTTGAGTTTCCTTGTACCGATTTGATATATTTTTTTTGTTTACATATTTAGAGCTTTTTGTAATGTATTATTGATATAAGCAGATTCGCGATCGTCGATAATGATTTTTCATGGTGTTTTGTAATTTTTAAATTACAAAGGAATTGATATGTAAGACAGTTTCAAGCGAGCTATTTTTTGCGGCTGTATTTACTGTGCAAACAACTCTAAATATGGCAAAAGTGTCACGTGATAATCAACCGTTTGGTTTCGGCACTCACTGGAGCAGACGATTTTTTCTGTAACCAGTTGACAGTGATGAAACCATATATTACGGTCTCCTTCCGGCAGCAGTCCCAAAATTTCGACTTGTTTTGACCTTAGAACGATGTCTTTATCATAACTGTGAAGAACAGAACGGAGATCACTGTCGAAGTCGGCCAATCTGCAATCATTTTCGTCTCGCGAACACTGATCTCAAATTTAGATCAGTGCTCGCGAAAACCATATGGGAGATAACTCTGTATTTTTGTTTTGATAGATTCGCGTAGGACTGTAGCGTCCGGTCAGGGAGAGAATGAGCCGAACTCATTTTGACCTGAGTTCAGGATGCGTACTCACGCCCTGTTCTTTTTTTCGTCACACCTAAAACCGTTATTTCTTGTGAGCGACGCAGCATTAAAGCGTTTCATGAATTATTCATCCTCACATCAAGAGCATTGGATGGAAAAAAGTGCAGGTGTCTGCTCAGCAATGGCGTAATGGTAATTGTCTATAATCATTAGGTTTTTCTTAAACATGGTGTTTACTACGGTGTTATGGGATTGATTCTTTTTCGTTGCCCCAGTTGCTTTGAAAATTCATGCATCTCGAAGCATTGGTTGTTATTGTTGCTTTCACTGTTGTTGTTAGAAAACAAAATTAAAGTCAAGATTGACTAAATGTTTTTAGATACATCGGTAATCGAGACGATAGAGTTGTTGTTGTTGTTGTTGTTGTTGTTGTTGTTGTTGTGGTTGTTGTTGTGGTTGTTGTGGTTGTGTGTGTGTGTTTGTGTGTGTGTGTGTGTGTCTGTATGTCTGTGTGTGGTGCGATTCCAAAAAAGCTAAGGGACTCATTTTAATGTAACAATTTGTTCCCATAGAATACCAAGCCTTTTTTTCTATGTGTGTCGGTAAAGGTCTTTGATGACGTCATATCCGACTTTTTAAAAAACCTTAAGGCGGCGCTGTGGCGACCTCATTTGTCCATAACATTGATTGAATTGTTTGTCAATGAACCTATAACCCAGTGTGGACTGTGTGATTGCATTATACTTTGACAACTTACAAATAGTTAATTGATTTTTTCATTAAAATTCTCAAAATTCTAATTAAAAACTGAAAACACACACACACACAACAAAACAAGTAAATAAAATTGCAACAATCATGTCATGAAAAATAATTATAAAAGAAAGAGATGCACGCAAACTACAGCAAAATAGAAAAGCGTTTGTCGGTGTCGAAAGTCGATTGACAGCTAGTCCTGAAGATTTTTTGATTTTTTTAATGCAAGCGACAATTTATGACAGAAAAAAAGAACAACACATGAGGTAAACATGAGACGAAGCGGAGCATGCCATCACAGCCGACATTCGTGACCATTTCCTTTTACGAACGAATACAATATTGTATTTCATGTTTCTATTGTCAAATAAGGATGAACTATGTGTTGTTACTGATATTGTTATTTTAGTTGCTAGTGTCGAGTAAAGAATAAAGTATTGTTACTGCTATTGACAATTTGATTTTGCTATTGTTATTATCGATATCCTCGCTTTAATGCAGATGCTTTACCACTTCATATTGCCTTCTTGATATTTGCACGATCGAACATTTAGTCAGCCGCAAACAACAAAGTTTCGCCACATTGTTATTTGTCTGACTAATCGCGCGGATTGTCATTTTGTCTTCTCTCGCTTTCCTACTACTAAAGAACAGCAAACCTTAAAACACAGTGCTGCATATTTACCACACAGTGCCGAGAGTCGGTTGGTTGGTTACTGGATTGTAACGTCCCATCAACCTGTTTCACAATGGTCAATGCGGGACCGAGTCAGTCAGATGAAAGGAACTGGTTCGGCCTTCGTCACCACATCATGATCAGCTTGAACTGACCACATCCCTTCCGAAATGTCCACACGCAGGTCACTGCATGCTTCATCAACATGTGGCCACCACTTCACACAATACCAACAACAAAAATCACCATCACACTTCACAATGACGCCATCACCACGATTCACGAAGATCATAACCGCTGCTCATTTCCAAATTTCAAAAACAAATCTCGCAAGGAAGTGATAGTGCTCCGTATTTGGCGCAGTTTATGCAAATCAGCCCATATTGCCATGTCACGTGGCCGTGACGCGGGCTGCATCACACACACACAATGTCATTTCCATTTCGTCACATCCGTAAGTTTCGATCTTTACGGAAACAACCATCGCGTTGCCCATTATCACGATCCAAGAAGACTGGATCCTCACTGGCGCGGCTGTATACAGCATTTGGCCGAAGCATTGTCGGGGACGGATCGCTCTGGCGAGGAAATGGGAGAAATGCGGCGCGTGCAATTAACGAGACGCGCGTGGTGGCGTGCAGTGTTGTTGCGCGTTTGTCAATCGCTATGCGGTTCTGATACTGGCACATTGTGTGTATGCTCTCGGTGAGCTAATCAGTGTTGCTCATTGTATTTCTCTGGTGGGACCCCCTGTCACAATACTGAGCTCATAAGCCTGTCTCTCTCTGTCGATGTGTCTGTGTGTTTGTCACAGTGTGCCTGTCTTTGTCTGTTTGTGTGCCTGTCTGTTTGTATATGTGTCTGTCTCTGTCTGTCTGTAAATCTGTCTGTGCGTCCGTCAGTCTTTGTCTTTTGCTATCTATGTGTGTCTGTGTGTGTGTCTCAAACACTCTCTCTCTCTCTCTCTCTCTCTCTCTCTCTCTCTCTCTCTCTCTCTCAATCTCAAGATCACTCTCTCTGAATGCCCCTATCTCTGTCTCCGTGTTTCTGTCTCTCCCTCTCTCTGTCTTTATCTTTCCGTCCTCCTTCCCCTCCTCCATTCAAATTGTGTCCTTGACCAAGCCTGCATTTGTATTTGTTGTCACACATGCATCTGTTTATGTGTGATCGTGCTTGCATCTGCTCACGCGCGCCCAGGCAGGTGAGTGTGTTCGTGGGCGTTTTCGTGCTTGCGTGTTGTGATTGCTATTGGAAACTACCAACGTAAATCCTCAGAAGAGACGTTTGAAGATTAATTATTCTAAATGCTGACCGACACAATACAGTAGACGCACGTGCGAGCTAGCCATTTTAAAACAGGGCACGGCCTTCGACGTCTGTATCACGATTTATGTTAAGTGCAGAATATACCTGCGCAGTTTCAGCGGGACAGACGACGCACTGCATATTATTGATGCTGCGATAGGGATTATGACGAGTACTTGGCCTGTTTTCCTTTCATGCAACGTGTAGCGGGCTGGGATAATCTGCAGTGCGTCGTCGGTCCTGCTAAAGCTACATAGGTGAGCGCCAGGCCTCAGGTTAACAACAAGTCGCGTGAAGTGATCTAAAAACATGAAGGAAATCTGTCGGCCTGAAACTAAAAACTAAACACGAAAAAAACAGCCAATACAGATACCACACGTACTCAGGTTCGCTAGACTAAACCCGAGACGGGTCCAACTCGTTTCCGCGAAGCATGCGAACGTAGTGCCTAATTTACATATTTTCTTTAATTGTCATTTAAACATGGCTTATATAATTTTGAGGGGATTCAAGATGTGTACGCTTCTCTGCAAGCAAAGACTGTTATTTACTTATCAGCTTCAGTTTGCATTTCTTTTTGTGTGAATTGAAAACAAAGGTTACTAGGAGACTGTAAGAATCTTTTACACAAGATCGAGGTTAAATTGGTTTGTACCATCAAAACACAAAAGGATAATGTGAAAAAAGAACGAGTTTGTGTTAACTACGTTCTCCAAACATTGTTTTCGTATTTTTTGTGCTTTGGCTATCTTACAAAACCTTGGAAGTCTTCAAATTTGGTCAGATTTTTAAAGAGAAAAACTCGTATTTTTCAATTTTGTTGAATATCGTGCGTTTTAATTGTGAACAACACTATTTAATTACATATAGTAATTGTATTTGTGTTTTTAGATCATATGCAGACACAAATTGGCTTATTTTCATTAGAAGTTATTATTAAAGACGTTTTTTGTGGATTTCTCGAAACGCTAAAATTCGGTTTCTGTTGGACAAGGACAAGTCATTTAATGATTCTCCCTGGTATGTCCGGCAATAAAACTGACACGCCATTTTACAAGAAATCATTCTGACGATTTTGACCTTTACAATTCCAAGAAATATTAGCCGTACATTAATTTTTAGACGCACGAGCCACGATATTCTCCAAAATGCCAGGAGTATCTTCTTGTAGCCTACGAACACGTGTTACCTTTGCAGCAAAATCACGAAACAAGATCAAACTAAAAGACGAAAGGAAAGTGAATGGAGCGTTAAATTAAAGCCAGAACAAGATAATTATGTTATTTTGTCTGTAATTAATCCTGTACTAAACTTAATTTTTCCGAAAGTTTGGTATGTTTTTGACAGACATGATTTTATTCATTGACAACTTGCTGACAGAAACAGAAAATGAGTTCCATGGCCAGCAGGTTTGGGCTCAGAGTGGATTTTTTTTTTTTTTTTTTTGGGGGAGTGGATTATTGTTTGAAAGAAATTCTTCATAAGCTACAAGCGGCTTTGGAATTAATTCATAGAAACATTCCACAGTCAGAAAGTTGATTTTGTTCATGTATCTAAGTGGAGGGATAGTCGTATTCTGTGTAAAAGTCTGGCAAGATCTGACATGATGAGCAAAGAAAGTTTTCGCGGAAATTCGAAAGAAAAAAAAGAAAAAAATACCTCCTGCTGAGAAAGCTTAGTCGAACGCGTCAGTAAGCGAACACCTGAACAAACTTTACAATCCAGATTAAGAAGGTGGAAATCAAATATCAAGACACTAACGAGAAAAGCAGAGAATGTTTTACATCCTTATTAAACTTTTCTAGTAAGTAAGCCGATCTATTTTTTTCCGACCAGGTCTTATTTGTCTTCTGAAATAAGAAATCTTGACTTTGTTTATCTTTGTTGTGTGAGTGTGTTATTATTTTCCTGATCAATATAATCCCTGCTATCAACAAGGTATTAGATGATCGCACTTATTTTAGTGTATGTGTACCCAGACATAATCATTCTCTCAGATAATTCCAAAGACAAAGTGTGTTTTTCTTTCTTTCGATATATGTCGTTGAAGCCGTCGTATTGGACTTTGTTTTATTATGAAAGTTAACTCATTGTCTCCCAGGTACGGATATCTCCGTACCCACTCATATGGCTCTATCTGACCAGGTACGGATATACCCGCTAAGACTGTTAGCTTCAGTCGCTTCCTGTAACGTCCATCTAACGCCTGCATTCCAGCGTGTTGATCCGTCGCGATATAACCTTCGTGGTTGAAAACGACGTTAAACACCAAATAAAGAAAGAAAAAAGCGTGTTGATACACAGTTACTACAATTCTGAGAGACCTGCTGCAGCACAGCTGGTCTCGGCTAAAAAACACACTTGGTCAACAGAGGTGGGGTAGAAAGTGTTAAGGCGTCCCTCTCACAACTTCATTTTGCAATCAATCGAACCTAAATTTTGGACGAACATTCCTTGACTCATTCCGGACTACGATATTTTACTTACATGTGCATAGATTACGTTCCTGTACACCTAAACGAATGCAACATAACCACAATGTCTTATTCCCGGGCCGATCTGAAAAAAGTTATCAAATCGGGGCATACAATTTAAAGGTGGTCGTCTACACTTTTGCTTTTGTTCAATAATCTTATGGTTAGATTTCGCTAAAAAGTTATGTCAGATGATGAATGAACCCTGGGGAAAACAGTTATAGAAAAAAAATATATGTAAAAAAAATTTTATTTTTGGGTAGCGTGACTCACGCTTCAAATATTTTGTTTTCTGTTTGTTGAGAACATGTGCTTTGCCTAAAAATACTGACCAATCAAATTCATGTCACTATGCTTATAGCCACGCCCAAACAAGTGCAGCAACAGTTTAACACTGGAGCGCTGTCCACGCTTTTTTTTAAACGCACGAAATGCACGGGATTTGAGAGGAGTTTTGCGCTTGGCATTTTCAAAATAAAGATATCCTACTGTGAGTACTACGCTGGAATTCTACAATGAATTTTCAAACGGCTACACTGGCTTCGTCTTTCCTGATCGAAAGGGGGTGTATTGTTGATATTTGTAGATAATAGACTCTTCATTTTAATGGTCAAATGGCGATTTCGGTATGAAAATGTAGACAAGGACCTTTAAATACACCCGGTTACGCTTATTTTGTGCACGTTCATGTTCATTTGCAATTGTGTGCATTAAAAATTGTCGATAAGGCTTTTATTAGCTACAGACATTAAACTTTCAAAGCGTCTCTCTTTATTTCGCGCTTTTTGTTTTGTGTAATTATTCTTCTCAAGGACAGCTTGGAAGAATTAGCCAAACCGTAAATCGTTATTCTTGGAAAATAAAGTTCAGTTCAGTTCAGTTCAGTTCAGTTCAGCTCAGCTCTCTCTCTCTCTCCCTCCCTCGTTCTCTCTCACCTCCTACGGAACTCACTGCCTATTTTTCTTAAGCATAAAACAAACACAGACAGCTTCAAAAAAAATTATATGTCACACGCTTTCCTTCTTTGCCACTACTAAAGCAAACGTGTGCAAGATTGTATGTTACACGCTTTGGAGCATGTGCAAGAACGGATTCAAACTCGAAATCGTCCCTCCAAAAGCCCCAAAATGCACACACGACTTTTATTTCTCCTGCTGTTGTCGTGTCTTCTCTTTACAAATTCTTCAACGCTGAGAATACTGAAAACGGCATCCCAGACTACAGTACTGAGTCCATACGCGAATTTAGCTGCCCTTGTAAAGTGACTAGCTCAGAAGGCCTGTTAATCTGAAACTATAAGGACAGAGTTCTGAACATAGATGACAAAGATTCCGGAATGAACAAACATTTCGCGGATGCAGACACAGAAAGACGTCATGAAGAATGCGATGCTTCAAAAGATACAGACTGTGACGATGACTGTGACGTCATTCACATATACCGAGACGTCATTCACAGTTGTTCGGTCAGTTCCGTCAAAAAGTAGAACTCTCCACAATGGCTGCTCCTGT
>NC_090254.1:42632778-42650278 GCF_037325665.1 Littorina saxatilis | reverse complement strand
TGTTTTGTGAGTGTGTACTTTTTTTGGCTCTATAAATCCCTTAGTGCACTGGGATTGTTTCAATTACGTATTATGTCCCCACCGTTTGTTTGTTCACATTTGCCCAACATGTTAATTTGCTGCAGGGTTTATGTCGTCTGCTAGGCGGCTAGGGCAATCGAACCACTGCACTGCAGTCTCATTTCAAAAACAACAATTGCTCGTCTGCACGCATGAGGCAGGCTGGTAATAAGTTTTATACATGGTAAGAACGTTCTTAACCCTACACGTTTTTGATTCCGATTGTTGTTGCCTTGAAATAATACTTCGGAAACCATTCATTTACTGAACTGACAGTCGTATTTTAGTGTAGTCTACTGTATCAGAGTCGACTTCCAAATGCTGGTCTAGCTGGTACGTTATCGGAATAACACTTGTGTTTTATGTTTGCCGCCGGGACTTTTATACTAACTCATCATTTGGTAATGTGGTTAATAAGCTACATGCCACTAACACGGCATATGAGAAGAATCTTTGCAAGTCAAAACGAGAAGAGACCATTTGTGGAAGAGATACAGCCGCTTCTATTTTTAGATCAGTGGGCTTAACTGTGGCACAGGCGCCTGCGATCTGTCAGGAAAAAAACCTTCTGCTTGGAGCCGCAGGAAATGTATGGTTATTGTTTGGTAAATGAACACTTCTGTCAGACAAAAAACTCATTGCCCAGGCCATTAAAACTGCTGTCACACAAAACAAGCTTCCTCCTACTGCAAAACACTTGAACAAGTCTCAAGTTCAACAACCCAAATTGTATCTCTTGCCTAAGATACACAAACCTGACTCTCCAGGCAGACCTATTGTGTCCGCTTGCAGTTGCCCCACTGAGCATAAGTCTCAGTACCTCGACCATCTCTTGCAACCAATCGTTCAGACACTGCCTTCATACATCAAAGACACCACTCATGCGCTTCACCTTCTGGGTGAAATCAGAAAACAACCCTTCTTTTCATCCCAACCTTCTGTTCACCATGGATGTGTGTTCTCTGTATACATCCATCCTTCCTTCCGACGGACTTCAAGCACTTCAGTTCTTCCTGGACAATCGTTCTGTTCGCGACCCACCCACTCCGATCCTCCTCCGTCTCACGGAGCTTGTCCTCACGCTCAACACTTTTGAGTTTGATGGACAAGTCTTTCATTAGATAAGTGGTGTCGCCATGGGCACTAAAATGGGACCTTCCTATGCTTGCCTATTCATGGGCCACCTGGAATCCCAGATTCGTTCTGCTTACACTGGACCTCAGCCTGAACTGTGCAAACGCAACATCGATGATTACACGTTCTCTTGCACCAGCCGCAATCTCATCTATGCCATATCCTGTCTCAAATGCCCCAAAGTACTCTACATTGAGACCGGCACGGTGGCCTAGTGGTAAGGCGCCCGCCCCGTGATCGGGAGGTCGTGGGTTCGAACCCCGGCCAGATCATACCTAAGACTTTAAAATGGGCAATCTAGTGGCTGCTCCGCCTGGCGTCTGGCATTATGGGGTTAGTGCTAGGACTGGTTGGTCCGGTGTCAGAATAATGTGACTAGGTGAGACATGAAGCCTGTGCTGCGACTTCTGTCTTGTGTGTGGCGCACGTTATATGTCAAAGCAGCACCGCCCTGATATGGCCCTTCGTGGTCGGCTGGGCGTTAAGCAAACAAACAAACTCTACATTGGTGAGACCGAAAGAACCCTCTCTACCCGCTTCACCGAACATCGGGCAGATATTCGGCATCGCCGCTGTAGGTCTGTTGCCCAACATTACAACAGCAGCAACCACACCTCCCTAGACCTGGATGCACGTGTGAAAGGTGTCTGGCAAATGTACAGCACCTCCACAGACAGAAAACAAGTAGAGTCCGATTTCATATTATCCCTGGGCACATCCACACCTGACGGTTTGAATGCGAAAATGTGATCTACATGTATTTCCCAAACATACTGTGGATTTACGGTACATGTGTGTGTGTGTGTGTTTGTGTGTGTGTTTGTGTGTGAATGTGTGTGTGTTTATGTGTTTGTTCATGTGTTTGGTTGTGTGTGTGTGTGTGTGTGTGTGTGTGTGTGTGTGTGTGTGTGTGTGTGCGTGCGTGCGTTCGTTTGTTTCCTCCCACACTTTTTTTCCCTCCCTCCCCCCTCCCCCCTTTCATGAATGTGTATCAAGTTTAGTCTAGTATGCCCGTGCCCATGACATCATCCAACCACTTCTCTCCCCTTTCATTCATTTCCGTTCCTAGAGTTCCTTCCCTTTTTTGCGTGTTTCCCCCTCCATTTTCTTTCAAACCTTGTTCGTTCCGTGTTGCGTCTGCTTTTCGTTGTCTTTTGTGTTCTTGTTTTTCCTGATGAAGCTTCCATAAGCGAAAATTCGTACCGTCTTGTCTCGTTCTTGTATCGGTGAGTACAGTATTCCTTTTTTTAATTTTTTTTTTAACTTTGTTCATCTTACCACAGTCACTTCGTTGTTTAGAAAGTGGAGAATATAAGCTACATGTCATTAATTAATTCTGAGGATGAGAGTACAGTCTCGCTTTGGCAAAGGGCGGAAGAATACGCTCTGTGGAAAAGTTAGCGCACTCCAAGAGTGCGCTAACAGATTTAAACGCATCGCCATTAGCTAATCAACTGGTTCATATCAGTCATGTGACACCAGTACTTACTGACAATTATTATTATTATATTATTATTAATATTGTTTAAAGCAAAGCGTGACCTGCGTGATGGCTGCATCCAGCTTGGCTCGGAAGGAGAAAAGCTGTGCGAGGAATTCCCCACTCTTCTTGGAGCTGAGGAACAGAGCGGAGGTGCCTCGCTCCAGCTGCGCGTAGTGAACCACGTCACCAATCTGAATGTTGAGCAGCACTTGCCCCTGCACCACCTGGTTCTTCTCCAGGCTGACCCGGCTCGTTACCACGATGAACGCGTTCTGGATTATCATGGCAACCATGGGGATGATGGTGATGAGCAGGATGAGCTGCGCCACGCGACGGCGACCTGAAACACAGCGGAGAAAATAACGTCACGATGATAAGGATACTTGCATATTTAAAGTATATCGGTTACACTATCCGAATAGCGTGCATATTTCCCCGAGGGACGATTTTCAGGTTATCCCGAGCCTCTGGTGAGGTAATACCCGAACATCTACCTGAGGGAGACTATGCAAGCTATCCAGGACAAAGTGTGTAAGGTTTTTACATTTAATCAAGTTTTGACTAAATGTTTTAACATAGACGGGGAATCGAGACGAGGGTCGTGGTGTATGTATGTGCGTGTGTGTGTGTGTGTGTGTGTGAGTGTGTGTGTGTGTGTGTGTGTGAGTGTGTGTGTGTGTGTGTGTGTGTGTGTGTGTGTGTGTGTGTGTGTGTGTGTGTGTGTGTGAGTGTGTAGATCGATTCCGAGGAAATCACAATGCCTATCTTCATGAAACTTTACATAAACATTCTTTCAAATAATATCCCCTGACCATTTAAAAAAAATCTTTTTATTATAAATGTCTTTGATGACGTCATATCCGGCTTTTAGTGAAGTATGAGGCGGCACTATCATGCCCTCATTTCTTTTACCAAATTGAATGAAATTTTAGTTATGTTATCTTCAACGAAGGCCGGACTTTGGTATTGCATTTCAGCTTGGAGGCTTAAATTAATTTATGAGTTTTTTCATTAAAAATCTGAAAATTGTAAGTACAATTATTTTTTTAGATATCAATCAAACAATAATTTCATCTTATTCTTCATTTTTTTCTGATTCCAAAAACATATTCGGATTAAAAACAAGCTCTACAAATTAAAAATTTCATCTTACTCCATGTTGATAGTTAGCTAGTTAGCTATTGCTTTTCGGGTCCAGCGGACCATAATAGGCCAAATCAGGACCCCACTCCGTGTTGATTCCTGGTAAAAAAAAAAAATAAAAAAAAAAAAAGTGTTGATCCCTGGTTCCAAAAACATACAGATATGTTATGTTTGGATTAAAAACAAGCTCAGAAAGTTAAAAAGAATAAAGATACAGAAAAGCGTGCTATCCTACTCAGCGCAACCACTACCGCGCTATACGGGCTAGTCAATTTCACTGCCTTTTCCACGAGCGGGAGACTGGCAATTCTATACGGTCTTGATGAAAAAATGCAGTGCGTTTAGTTTCATTCTGTGAGTTCGACAGCTTGACTAAATGTTGTAATTTCGCCTTACAAAACATTTTGTAAAATCAAACCTAATGGTGCCTGTTTTTTTCTCGCCGAGATCTTCCACATAACAATATTCATGCGAGAAGCAAGTTCTCTTCCCCGCATTAATGACTGGATTTGAACAACAACAAATTAACAAAACAGAAAGCCATTTTTCATTTTTAGTTTTCTCTTGTCGAAAAAGCTTAGATTAAAGGTCCTTGTCTACATTTATACCGAAATCGCCATTTGACCATTAAAATGCAGACTATTATCTACAAATATCAACAATACACCTCCTTTCGATCAGGAAAAACGAAGCCAGTGTAGCCGTTTGAAAATTCATTGTAGTATTCCAGCGTAGTACTCAAAGTAGGATATCCTTATTTGGAAAATACCAAGCGCAAAACTCCTCTCAAATCCCGTGCATTTCGTGCGTTTTAAAAAAAAAAGCGTGGACAGCGCTCCAGTGTCAAACTGTTGCTGCACTTGTTTGGGCGTGGCTTTTAGCATAGTGACATGAATTTGATTGGTCAGTATTTTTAGGCAAAGCACATGTTCTCAGCAAACAGAAAACAAAATATTGGAAGCGTGAGTCACGCTACCCAAAAATAAAATATTTTTTTACATATATTTTTTTTCAATAATTTTTTTCCCCATGGTTCATTCATCATCTGACATAACTTTTTAGCGAAATCTAACCATAAGATTATTGAAAAAAAGCAAAAATGTAGACGACCACCTTTAATGACAATGCTGTCGAAATTGATGCAAGATTACTTTGTTCGAGAGATAACCGTCTTGAACGCTACACGGTGACCTTTGACTCGATGCTGCGTGTTGCAGACGCTTTCATATTGGATAATTACCTCCACATGTAATTGCAGTGTGTCAACGGCGCACGTTGGATAGATACAAAATGCAGAAACTTTTCAACGAGATTGTCTTAAAAATGACTTGAAATGAGCTGAATTCGAGACTGGAAACATACGACAGGGGCTTCGACAACCAGAGATTGTCCTCCAGATTGTTGAGTTTTATTTTGTAATTGTTTGGTAACACATAATAATTTTTATGACATTGTCCAAGTTGAAAGCGTGTACATCTATTGTTTGAATGGTATTTTGTCACTTATATGTAGAAATAAAGAAGGTGTTTCTAATCAAAGGCGACGAATTGTGCTTGCAGATGAATGTATCTTTTTTTTAAAAACCAAACTTGGAAAACAACAACAGCTAATTTTGATAGCCATGAAATATACTCCGGGAACCATGGACTCCGCAGCGTGTTCACCTCCTGAGGTAAAAGAGACAGGAACTCAGCCTGTTTAAGATATTTCACTTTCAAGACAGAACTTTCCTTGTCTAGCTGCTTTGTTCAAGCAATATCATCAAACTGTGGCAGACAGGCTAGCCGACTGTACTGAATAAACATATATACTAAAATACAAGAATGGAAAAGCGAACGAATGAATGATCAAATGAATGAATAGATGAACAAGAGAAGACGAATAAATCAAGGAATGAATGGATTGGTGGATAGATACATGAATAAATGACTGCCGAAACTAATAAACAAATGGATATAGATGGCTTCATGAATACTGCCTGCAAAGGATTCGTGGGCAAATCTGTGAATGAATGGCAAAACAAACAAATTAATGACTGGATATTTTGATGAATGAATGAATGGAGAAATTAGTTGTCTGAACAAATACATAGATCAATGAACAAATGTATGAATGAGTGGGTAAATTAATGGTTCGACCAATTCATTACTGCTGAAGAAACGAATGAACAAACAAGTAAACGAAAGAACGAACGAACGAACGAACAAACAAATGAACGAAAAAAGAGCGGACGAACGAACGAACAAAGACAAGAAAAGCGAACGAACGAATGACCGAAAGAGCGCACGAACGAAAAAACGAACGAACGAACGAACGAACAAACAAACACACTTTTCAATCAATGAATTCATCAATCAATCAATCAATTCATTAATCAATCAATCAATCAATCAATCAATCGATCAATCGATCGATCGATCGATAAATCCATCACCCAATCATCCAATCAAGCAATCAATGGACGAATGAATGAATGCGAGCAATACCTGTCTCCGTGACGAGATTAGTGCACATCAGACCATGACTGGACTTGTTCCATACCTCCACCAGGCCATGGTCCAAGGGTTCTGTCGCATGCTGCTGACTGGTCTGCTGCACGTCAACACAAATATGACAAAAGAGTCATGATACATGGGACAAGAATGTGAAAAATACGTCATGATACATGGGACAAGAATGTGAAAAATACGTCATGATACATGGGACAAGAATGTGAAAAATACGTCATGATAAATGTGACAATAATGTGACAAATGCGTCATGATAAATGGGACAACAATGTGACAAATGCGTCATGTTAAATGTGACAATAATGTGACAAATACGTCATGATAAATGGGACAACAATGTGACAAATGCGTCATGATAAATGGGACAACAATGTGAAAAATGCGTCATGATAAATGTGACAATAATGTGACAAATGCGTCATGATAAATGGGACAACAATGTGACAAATGCGTCATGATACATGGGACAACAATGTGACAAATGCGTCATGATAAATGGGACAACAATGTGACAAATGCGTCATGATAAATGGGACAACAATGTGACAAATGCGTCATGATAAATGTGACAATAATGTGACAAAAACGTCATGATAAATGTGACAACAATGTGACAAATGCGTCATAATAAATGGGACAACAATGTGACAAATGCGTCATGATAAATGTGACAATAATGTGACAAATGCGTCATGATAAATGGGACAACAATGTGACAAATGCGTCATGATCAATGTGAAAATAATGTAACAAATGCGTCATGATAAATGTGACAATAATGTGACAAATGCGTCATAATAAAAGGGACAACAATGTGACAAATGTGTCATGATAAATGTGACAATAATGGGACAAATGCGTCATGATAAATGTGACAATAATGTGACAAATGCGTCATGATAAATGTGACAATAATGTGACAAATGCATCATGATAAATGGGACAACAATGTGACAAATGCGTCATGATAAATGTGACAATATTGTGACAAATGCGTCATGATAAATGTGACAATAATGTGACAAATGCGTCATGATAAATGTGACAATAATGTGACAAATGTGTCATGATAAATGGGACAATAACGTGACAAATGCGTCATGATATATTGGACAATATACTGGGACACATGCGTCATGATAAATGGGACAACAATGTGACAAATGCGTCATGATAAATCGGACAATAATGTGACAATGCGTCACGATAAATAGGACAATAATGTGACCAATGCGTCATAATAAATGTGACAATAATGTGACAAATGCGTCATGATAAAGGGACAATAATGTGACAAATGCGTCATGATAAATTTGACAATAGTTTGACAAATGAACGAATTCTTTTTGACAAAATGTGACAAATAAGTCATGACAAATGCTAATAAATTTGACAAATAAACGGAAAAAATGACGTAAAAAGGTGACAATTCATTTTGTTTTCCTACTTTGTATAAAAACGTTTATGACCTCTTTGTTTACCTGCTTTTCGCTATAGCTTTCCCCTGTTTTTCGCTCCTTAACCACTGTTATTCCCTTTTAGAGAGAGAGACCCGTTCACTGATGCTTGTCCCATGCCTAGCTACTGATGCCCAGCCCTGGTTCTTCTTCTTCAAAGAAGTTGTAACCTAAATTTTGAATGCCTTTAGACATCGTTAATTTCAGATCCAGGGTTGGTTGTTTTTACGCAATATCGGCCAGGTGCTCGCAAAAATTGTTTTTTCTTGATCTTGACACCGTCCTGGTATATATGTTTTTAGTTTTTCACGGACAAAATGGTTTTCGAACAGCTCTCTTCATCTTTTTCCATGCACATTTCTTGTGTGTGTACTACGAGAAAAATATTGAATGTTTTAACTCCACACCCTTAAACCCCATACCCGACTCAAAATCGCAACCTTCCTATTTTAGTCAACCAATTGGAAGTAAGCGTTACGGGCATATGCTTTGGAACATTATATTCGTGCATAGTTTTGTGACACATGTTTTTGTCATTTTGCTGATGGTTTTATTGTCAGGAGATGTCCACCCAAACCCAGGCCCGCCTGGTAGAGAGCATGTTAAAGATACCTCTATTTTGCATATAAATGTACGTAGTTTGCGAAACAAGATTGATATTTTACAATGTGAAGTTAAAGAGCACGATATTGTGACTTTGTCAGAAACTTGGTTGTGTGACTCGATATCAAACGACAGTTTATGCCTCAAAGGATTTCATCCCCCAGTGCGTCTTGATAGGCCAGATGGATATGGAGGGGTAGCTGTTTATGTGAAAAACGATTTTATTTGCAAACCAAGGCCTGATTTGTTAATTCCAGGCCTTGAAGCAGTCTGGGTAGAAACTAAATTACTGCAAGAAACTGTGCTGGTTGGTTCATTTTACCGACCACCAGACTCTCGGATTGATTATTGGCACTTGGTTGACGAATCTGTAAAGCAAGTAATGAGAACACCACATAAATTTCTAATTCTTGGAGACTTTAACGAAGATTTTTTGAATAATCCATCTCCCCACTTTCTTAATTTAATACAAAAAAACAATCTGCACCAGCTCGTTACTGAACCCACACGTATTACAGAAACTAAATCCTCATGCATCGATCTGATCCTGACCACGAGTATAAACTTAATCAGTGAAGTTGTAGTGTTACCCCCCATTTGTAGTGACCATTCTGTGCCATGTGTAAAATTAACGTCACAGAGACTAAAAAAAGGTCAGTTCAAAAGGACTATATATAATTATGCCAAGTTAGATGTTGATACATTTTTGTTTGAATTGAACAAAATTGATCTTTTGAACACAGTTTTAAATGCGTCCATTGACGAAGCTGCTGCCTTGTTTTCTGAACATTTATTCCGTGTTGCAAAAACATGTATGCCTGTTAAGATAATAACAGTACGTGAAGATGATGCCCCATGGATGACTGAACATATTTTACAATTACGAAACGCAAAAAATTGTATACATCAAGTTGCTAAGCGCTTAAATACACCTGAGCAGTGGGCATTATTCCGCCTGACTAGAAATCAGTATACAGATGAAATTCGTAAAAGAAAAAGAGATTATTTTCTAGAACTTGATGAGAGGATAAATTGTAAACAGAACTTCGGAAGCAAAAATTGGTGGCAACTTGTTAATTCCTTCTTGAAGAAAAAAGGTGTTGCATGTAACGAAATTCCACCGCTAGAAGATAATGGAAAAATTATTGATAACATTTGTGAAAAAACGATTTTGTTTAATAATTATTTTGAAAGCCAGTCTAAAGTTGAAAATCCAGACGATCCCCTGCCCGAGGCAAATTGGTGTAATACATCTTTATCGACTTTTGAATTAACAGAAGCTGAAGTTGTCCAAGTGTTAAGGAATTTAAATTTATCCAAGGCCGTGGGCCCTGACGGAATACATAATAAATTGCTTGTAGATGGATTACCTGTTATCGTTCCACCGCTTACAGTTCTCTTTAACAGATCCTTGTCTGAGGGTGTTTTTCCAGTTGTCTGGAAAACTGCTCACATTACGCCCATTTTTAAGAAAGGCGATAGGAGTGCTTGTTCCAACTACCGTCCAATCTCTTTGCTGAGTTGTATTGGGAAGGTGCTTGAAAAATGTATACAAATCCGTGTGTTTGGTTATTTGAAAAATTATGATTTGATTACACACTGCCAATCTGGTTTTATTGCTGGTGATTCGACTGTTTATCAACTATTGAGTATATATGATGATTTTTGTGTTGCACTTGATAAAAACATTATGTCACAGGCAATATTTTTTGATGTATCCAAAGCTTTTGATAAAGTCTGGCATCGCGGTCTGCTCCACAAGCTTGAGGCGATAGGTATAAGAGGTCCCTTGCTTGTTTGGTTTGAACATTACTTGAGCGATCGCAGACAAGCAGTAGTATTGAAAGGAACCAAATCAAGTTATGCTACCCCTTCTGCTGGTGTCCCTCAGGGTTCTGTCTTAGGACCTCTTTTATTTCTCATTTATATTAACGATATTGGTGTTGGTCTTGAATCAGTGTTGAAACTCTTTGCAGACGATACGAGTATGTACTTAAGTTTAGATAACGATGATGTACGAGCAGAGATTTTGAATTCTGATTTGGATAAAATTCGCACATGGGCTTCTAAATGGAAAGTCACTTTTAATTGTCAAAAGACAGAATTGTTGGACATTTGTAGGCAACAAAATGTTTTACTTCCACCATTGTATTTCGAAGATGCACACTTAGTTGATGTTGAAAATCACAAGCACCTTGGCGTCATTCTACAAGGTAATTGTAAATGGGATTCCCACATAAAAAGTCTAATTGCTAAATGTAGAAAGTCAATTGCGTGTTTTGGTTTATTCAAGCATCGTTTAAACAGGAAATCACTTGAAGTTATATATAAATCCTTTATGTTACCATTGTTTGATTATGCGGACGTTATCTGGGATAACTGTACACAGTGTTTGGCAGACGAGTTGGAGACATTGCATCTCGATGCAATCCGAATCATTGTAGGTGCAGTACGTGGCACAAGCCACCAAAAACTGTATAACGAATCGGGTTTTGTGCCCCTGAAAGAAAGGCGACGTCGTCATAAACTTTTGCTGTATTATAAAATTGTAAATCGTTTAACCCCAGAATATTTATATTCCAAACTGCCGGTCCTGGTTTCCGATGTAAATTCTTACCACAGACGACGCCCTCTTGAACGTAAGTTTCCATTGTGCAGAAGTGAGTTATATAAATCTTCATTTTTTCCTTCAACGACAGCTTTGTGGAATAATCTTCCAGAAAATATACAACAAACGCAGTCAGTTGGTGAATTTAAAAGGTATTTGACCGATGGAGATGTTGTTGTTCCACCGTATTATTATCTAGGCAACCGCCAGGGACAGGTACTTCACAGCAGGTTGAGATTAAACATGAGCGATTTGCAACAAGACTTAGTTAACCGACACCTCTCTGATAATTTAGAATGTACGTGTGGAGCATGCCCGGAAGATTCTGAACATTTCTTATTACACTGTCCAAAATTTAAAGAACATAGAACCATTTTATTCAATAGTCTGCCAACACACGTTCTGGACTGCAAAACACTCTTGTTTGGAAATACTGATTTAACTATATCTTTGAACACGAAAATATTCTCTGTTGTACAAGACTATGTTATGTTAACTAATCGCTTCGGCTGATATTATATTAACTGTGCAATTGATGTAGCCAGGCATTCTCTCCCTCCCTCTCTCTCTCTCCCTCTCCCTCTCTCTCTCTCTCTCTCTCTCTCTCTCTTTCTCTCTCTCTCTCTCTCTTTACCCTATTTGTATAAAATATAATTAAAGATTATCAAGATAAGTGTTGAAGCTATCACTTGTTCGCCATGTTTTGCTATCTGAATGTGTATTGATTATAAGTTCAAGAACGTGTCCATAAGCAATCTGCTTGTTAACGTTCTCAATGTTGTTATTGTTTGAAACGTGTGTATGTGAATTTGAATAAACACGCTTAAACCAAAAAGGTGACAAATAAGTTCTGAAAAATCTAAACACTGTGACAAATCAACCCCAACAATTAATACATATGTGACAAAGAAGTATTGCAAAATGTTTTAAAACAATCTGACAAATGAACGAACAAATGTATGACAATATTTGATCAACAAGTAATGACAAATGTAAAAAAAAACACAGCGACAAATGATATGACAAACATGCCAAAAAAGTAATGATCAATGTACAAAAAAAGATTGACAAAGAAACAAAAAACATTAGGACAAATGTGACAAATGAATCACGACAAAATTTGACAAGTCAATCATGACAAAGGTGACAAATAATCAATGACAAATGTTAAAAAATGTGACAAATAGACGGAAGATGAGATTGCATCACGCCAAAATGCGGCAAATACTAAAGAATCATAAAATGAAAAGAGGCAAATATGACAAATAAATCACGGAACATGTGACACATGAATAACAAGACTGACACATGAATAACAAAACATGTGACACATGAATCACGACAAAAAAAGGTTTAGGATGACGAAGATCTTGATGACCATGATAATGATGGTGATGGTGATGATGATGATCATTACGATTTAAACAACAACGAATACGACGACAAAATGAAGGACATGCAGCGATATGAAAAAGAGACATGAAACGGTGACTGACCTGGAAGGGGGCGGGGGAGAGGGCGTGGAGAAAGCCTGACCCCTGCATGGTTTGCTTGCCCGTTAGTCTGATGGTGGTCTTGGCTTGCCCACAACACTGCAACGAACATGGTTATCTGAGGGAAAATATCATTATCCGTACCGTCGGTAGTAGATTGCTCACATAATGTTTGTATTCTGAAGCATTTGGGGACTGTTCTTCAAATTTTGATTGATCATTTTATGTCTCAAAGCACGGATAGCCCTGGAGCGAGTAAAACATCCGCCTGGCTAGTGAAAACCGCCTGACAACTCGCCCGGCTGGCTAATGAAAACTCTGGTCAAATGCGACCTTTTTTGTTCTCATTTCGAGTTTTAAAGCCATATAAACACTGCAGATCAACAAGTTGGAAGTGATTTGCTCATAAAACATGCTTTACACAAGGAGTAACAACAGTCAAATGATGAAGCACTGTGGTACCCATGCAGGGCTAATCATTGCCGTGGCTCATCTATGATGCTAAGTAAAAGTGTTCAACTTCCAAGTCAGTTCATGCAAGTGCCTATAATCCTGTTGCTTTTTACATTTAGTCAAGTTTTGACTAAATGTTTTAACATAGAGGGGGAATCGAGACGAGGGTCGTGGTGTATGTGTGTCTGTGTGTGTGTGCGTGTGTGTGCGTGTGTGAGTGTAGAGCGATTCAGAGTAAACTACTGGACCGATCTTTATGAAATTTGACATGAAAGTTCCTGGGTATGATATCCCCGGATGTTTTTTTCATTTTTTCGATAAATGTCTTTGATGACGTCATATCCGGCTTTTTGTAAAAGTTGAGGCGGCACTGTCACACCTTCATTTTTCAATCAAATTGATTGACATTTTGGCCAAGCAATCTTCGACAAAGGCCGGACTTCGGTATTGCATTTCAGCTTGGTGGCTTAAAAATTAATTAATGACTTTGGTCATTAAAAATCTGAAAATTGTAATTAAAATGTTTTTTATAAAACGATCCAAATCTTATTCTTCATCATTTTCTGATTCCAAAAACATATAAATATGTTATATTCGGATTAAAAACAAGCTCTCAAAATTAAAAATATAAAAATTATGATCAAAATCAAATTATTTTTTGAAATCGATTTAAAAACTATTTCATCTTATTCCTTGTCGGTTCCTCATTCCAAAAACATATAGATATGATATGTTTGGATCAAGGACTACTACACTAGTAGTCCTTGGTTTGGATTAAAAACACGCTCAGAAAGTTAAAACGAAGAGAGGTACAGAAAAGCGTGCTATGCAGCCCAGCGAAACCACTTCCGCACTAAACAGTCTCGTCAGTTTCATTGTGTTTTGCACGAGCGGCGGACTACGGTCATTGTGAAAAAATGCAGTGCGTTCAGTTTCATTCTGTGAGTTCCACAGCTTGACTAAATGTAGTAATTTCGCCTTTCGCGACTTGTTTGTCTTTGCAGTCCTGTGGCGTGAGGGATGAGGAAGCTGCCTTCTCGGGTCCAGGTATGCAGAACACCCAGCAGTTCTTTTACTGACTTCACTGTCAATTGCTGGGAGGTAAGGTTGGTAAGATTTTAAGCATATTCTTTGTTCCACATTTCTCTCGCTCTCTCTCTCTCTCTCTCTCTCTCTCTCTCTCTCTCTCTCTCTATATATATATATATATATATATATATATATATATATATATATATATATATATATATATTAGGGCGAGGGCTGGATGTAAAAAAGCAATATTCTTGCTTATCTATTACCCTCGATGATAAAGATTTTGTCTTGTCTTGTCTTGTCTTGTCTTGTCTCTCTCTCTCTTGCTCATTGCGAACATTTAGGCAGGCACAAGTCACTTACTACAAATCGCGCGACCAGTGATCGATTTAAACGAAGTCCGGGCAATGGCCGTACAGACGGCATACAGGTACACCGTGCATTAGTGGACAGAAACTCCACTACCCCACTAAACATCCTACATTTGACCGTCTGGACTCTCGTTGTGAACCCATCCTTGAATGAAAGATAAATAAAACGGTCCCATTTCAATGAAAGACTAAAAAACTTCGAATGTACTAGATTTTCTTCCAGACTTGTTGGCAGTTTCGCCTTCAAGCAGTAATGCGCATTCGACGACTATGAAGTACATAATTGAACGGTCATTTTGTTGATGTTAGCATCTTCCTGACTTTTCAGCGGTCACAATATCGGCATGTCTGCTGTCGGAGCGGATGCTTCGAATGGCTGTTTCATGAGTATTCGATGGGGTGTTCATGTTGTTGTCTACAGATCTTGTACTTTGCAGCTCCCGGTCTTTTTCCTCGGTAAAAGAAGAAGACATTTATTTTGGACGTCAATGACTTTGTCAGAGCAATAAATTCCGAGCTGAGTACGGCCAGCACAGAGATCTACAACAAAACCAATGATCACTATGCATTTAAGCACAACATGTGACTAATTTGACCCACCAGTTTTGGTTTAAGATATAAAGGTTAGGTACTTCTAAAGAATGACACGTACCTTTACTTTGTTTTAACAGTATACTTTACCATGCGATTATTACGATGAATCATTTAAAAAATGATGTAATTTTTTTAGACAAGCCTAATGATCATAATGATCAACTATGTATGATTGTTATCGTAGCACGCTACGTCTTTTTTTTTTTAAACTTTGCAATGTTTTTTTCTTCTGCTATTCTTTGCAGTATCTGTGGACTTTCAGGCATGGGAATTGTCCGCGAAATCGCAGATTTCCGCGAAAGGAAATTACGTTTCAGCGAAAATAAAAAATTGTCCGCGGCAAAAAAAAATATGAAAATTTTTTTACGCATACTATTGTCTCTCTATCCATTATTTTCTTCCTCAAGAACTATCAAAATATTGGTCTAAAATGCTAACATTCGTTTTCCTTCCGGGGGGCTTTGCCTCCCTGGTCCCTCCAACGGGGCTCTACCCCTGTACCCCGCCGGGGCCTACGCGGCACCTGGACCTCGGCCTATTTTCAGAGTTTGTTTCTATTTTGGAATTCCCATGCCTGCTTGTGCAGAGAAAATCGCTTTATGCACCAAGCGTGACCACATAGCCCAAAACAAGGTCTTCGTCACTCATTGACTAACTTTTTATTTGAGTTTACTTCTACTATTCAATTTTCTTTCTGATATTCACCTCTCCCTGTCTTGTCAATTAGCGGATGGTTGAAACAGGAAACTAGAACTCTGTGTTAAATATTCGCTGATCCAGAAGAGAACACCAGGCTTTAATGCAAGAACCTAGCACACGAAAGGGCACAGGAAATGCGCCAAACACATTGAAAGCACAGCGCAAAATGAAACAAAGGTGTTGCAATTACGGGTTTTCTGCGAGATTTGTTCCGTGGGAGTAATCGATTCCAGGGACACGCAAGTCTTATGGAAGAAAAAGCAGGATCAAGGAGATTGAACAAATTACATGGTCTGTCTGTCTGTCTGTCTGTCTGTCTGTCTGTCTGTCTGTCTGTCTGTCTGTCTGTCTGTCTGTATCGCTGTCTGTCTGTCTGTATCGCTGTCTGTCTGTCTGTCTGTATCGCTGTCTGTCTGTCTGTCTGACTGTCTGTATGTCTGTCTCGCTCTCTCTCTCTCTCTCTTGATCTCTGTCTCTCTCTGTCTCTCTCTCTCTCTCTCTCTCTCTCTCTCTCTCTCTCTCTCTCTCTCTCTCTCTCTATCTCTCTCTAACATTATCCAACTATTTAAGTGATTTGAAACATATTAAAGCTAGAAATCTTCTGATTAGACTTAGATTGGGAGTATCTCCTCTGAAAGTGCATCGATTTCGCTTTAATTTAAATGCAACCTCCGCTGATTTATCTTGTCCATTTTGTTGTGGCAGTGTTGAAGATGAAGTCCACTTTGTTTTAGTATGCCCTAAATATGCTGAGTTAAGAGAATATTATATTCCACGAAAATACACTAGAATCCCATCATTGTTTAAATTAACCATGCTGTTTTCAAACACTAGTAAGCCGATATTGCTACGTTTTTCTACATTTGTCATGAAGGCGCTTTCCATTCGTAATCCATAATCCGTAAACGAAACAGGGCGATACTAGTAGGATGTTCTTGTTTTTGTTCACTATGTGCATTTGTATGCTGGTGCTTGAGATGTGCTCATCTCCATGAAAAGGGCCCAAGGCCTACTCATTAAAACATTCAGACTTCAGACTTCAGACTTCTCTCTCTCTCTCTCTCTCTCTCTCTCTCTCTCTCTCTCTCTCTCTCTCTCTCTGTGTTTCTCTCTCTCACTCTTTCTTTCTCTTTTTCACTCTCAATCTCTCTGCCCCTCTCTGTCATCCCCCCTCTCTCCCTCCCCACCCCCCTCTCCCCCTAGCATACTTGATTACTTCCCATGTCTGTCTGTCTGTCTGTATCTCTGTCTGTCCGTCTGTCTGTTTCTCTCTGCCTCTGTCTCTCTAGCTCCTTCTTTCTCGTGCTCTCTCTCTCTCTCTCTCTCTCTCTCTCTCTCTCTCTCTCTCTCTCTCTCTCTCTTTTTATTTCGCTCTTTCTTTCTCTTTTTCACTCTCATTCTCTCACCCCCTCTCTCTCTCCCCACCCCTCTCTCTCCCTCTCCACCCCTCTCTCTCCCTCCCCACCCCTCTCTCTCCCTAGCATGTTCGATTACTTCCCATGGATTTTAATGTCAAAAAAGGAATATTTCACGTTTCCTTCCCTGTTCACAAACTTGTTTTTAAAATCGCAATTCCTTAGGCGACAAACCTTTAAAATGCCTTAGGTCAATGTTCTTACTATCGTCATGGTACTGATAGAGTGCGGAGCTTTTTGTTGTGTCCATGCAGTGACGTCATGTTTGTCGGTTATTGGTTTGAATCAAGCTTTTGATTGAAACAGTTGTTTATTTTTTATCCGTTTCAACCAAGCCGCGGAACTTTGCAAGCAACAAAGAAGCACATCAAGTCATACTACTCGTAAGAAAGGCGAAACAAAGTGGGGTTTTCCCTGTTTTGCTTGCATCAAAAAACAAGAA
>NC_090254.1:42617778-42627778 GCF_037325665.1 Littorina saxatilis | reverse complement strand
TCTCTGCGTCTATCTGTGTCTGTCTGTCTCTCCTGTTCTCTACCTCTCTGCGTCTATCTGTGTCTGTCTGTCTCTCATTTTTTCTCCCTCACTGCGTCTGTCTGTGTCTGTCTGTCTCTCATGTTCTCTACCTTTCCGCGTCTGTCTGTGTCTGTCTGTCTCTCATGTTCTCTACCTCTCTGCGTCTGTTTGTGTCTGTCTGTCTCTCATGTTCTCTACCTCTCTGCGTCTATCTGTGTCTGTCTGTCTCTCTTGTTCTCTACCTCTCTGCGTCTATCTGTGTCTGTCTGTCTCTCATGTTCTGTACCTCTCTGCGTCTGTCTGTGTCTGTCTGTCTCTCATGTTCTCTACCTCTCTGCGTCTATCTGTGTCTGTCTGTCTCTCATGTTCTCTACCTCTCTGCGTCTATCTGTGTCTGTCTGTTTTATATCTTAAATGTGACCCTCCAGCACGAAATGCGTCGCATGTCACCTCACGCGGTTCTGCGCTAGGCATAACATAAGTCCGGGGGGTGTCTATAGTAACAGTGTGAGGGTCACCATAGTCACAGGCTTATAACTCGAAAAGTGTTCACTCTTTTCTAAAACGGTTTTCACCACTGGATAGAGAATAAACAACTCTTTAAGAAAGTGTAAAAATATGAAAATCATGAAAAGGTGACATGCGACTCATCCCGTGGTGGAGGGTCACAAATGTTATCATTACAAGCCTTTTGGCGAAACTGCTTTTTGTTCGCTAACAACTGCAAGGATCTGTGTTGAAAAGTATATGCTGTAAATAATCGTCAGAAATGTTTTGTTACTGTACGAAGGAAGTGATTTAGAATGAAGAACATGTTGCTTGTACTTGAAACTGAGACAGAAATATTTGAATCTTGACGTTTTTAGTCATGGAGATTATTATTGTGTGTCACAATTCAGATGTGAAACTCTCTGTCATAAATTTGGAATATATGTTTTTATGAACTATACATTTGAGAGAGTTTTGTTGAAAATGTGAGTGCTATTGACGTTTTATCAATAATGTCATGTAAAATGTTTCATATACACACGGATGATTTGGTTCCGACTGTTGGAAGCGAAATTTGCGAGTTTGGATTTAAAACATCTGATATTAATGGTTTTGAAGTCTTAAATATTACAAAAAAACAATTATGTCTCTCCCTATGGAGTCGGGATCTGATTAACTCACCATCTTGACATTTTTAACGAACAGAAATATCATTTTGTTGATTTGCCCCAAACAACAAATACATATAAAAGGTTCAGATACAAACATTCACGACTTTTTTTTTATCCGCTGCAAGGACATCATAATTTGTTTTCATGTCGCACATTAAGAGAAACAAAACTGGGAAGGATTGGTAACTGAATCCGAATCCCTCATTGCATTTAAAGGCACACTCAGCTTCACGCAAACCATCAGTTTCTGGTCACAGGCACTGTCAGGCTTTTACACACAGTACAAACATCCTTTTGTTTAAACACTCACCGCTTGAGAACATCCTAGGTGCCCTTCGTAAAGAGCGAGCTTTTTTCAAATAAAATGTTTTTGCGTGGCCAGCCGGATTTACCATTAGACAAATCGGACTCCTTGTTTTGCTGCTAGACCTAACTTTTGAAATCAAAATAATAAATTGACAGCTTGTTACACAAACATTCTTAAATCGTAACATAATTATTTTTTAATCAAGACAAGATCAGTACAATTCGAAGTTTGAAAAAAGGGAGCCCGGAAGTAGGTCACAAAAGGTCGTGTTTGCCCAAGCAGACGAATTTTCTGCATAGCGCTTTCTTCTTTGAAGCCAACCGCTGCCGATAAGTTTGGCTGACTTGCAGCCGTTTGTTGCGTTTTAGATTTAGGGGTACACAATAACGTGCTATTGCAGATACAGCGAGTCGCATTGAAATCACAAACTGACGACTAAATTGTGAGAGAAAAAAGAAAGTGGATCACACGGGTCCACGATGGCTCAGGGGTTAAATAAACCCCGAAAACTGGTGTGTGGTTTACGCGAGCTTAATAGCCATTCAAACGAACTGTGTCATTTTATGCTATTACATGCTATTGCAAGTGTGTTCCATAAGGTTAGAACTGCTTTTTTTCATGTGAAGATTTAAATCGATCTGTAAATCATTTGAGGCAGACTGGGGCTTTAAGCACGTGAAATCATGGTCAGCTCCAAGAACTGATGGCAATACCGTGGACATCTGTGGTACTGTCTTCGTTCACCGCATATACTTTTAATTAAACAAATAACTGCACTCTTCCGCACACCCACCCAATTCCACCCCGAAAAAAGGCAAAGACAAAATTCAAAAGGGCATTCCAGCAACCAAGCAAGAAAGCAATTAAGTGAGCAACTAAACATACAACCAGCCAGCCAGCCAATCAACCAATCAAACAATCAAAAACGTCAGACAAACATAAATGATACGTCATAGTGTGCACACCATCATAATTAGGATTTTACCTACGCACTGGATCAAGTCTCTCCAGTGTTTTGCTCATCCACCGACAGAGCCAAGAATAAATTGTAACAAACACCAGAGATCGTTGCCGTTGGTACATCATCTGTTCAGAACCACAACCATATATCTTCCCGTCAGAGCCACAACCCTATATCTCTAAAAACAATTTTTCACAAATTCCAATTTTGACTCTTTTATGTATGACAGGAAGTTATAAACACTATGTTAAAACAAGGTTCTCATGCAAAAAGTAATTTCCAAGATCTAAGCCCTAAATGGTTGTTGCACTGAAAGGATGTGTGGTGCTGGCGCAAGCAATAGCCATACACAGAGCAATATACTGTTGTGGTTTTTCAAGATGCAAGGTACGGGAGGGAGAAGTTTATGCCACAACCACTTGTCTGGGTCTTGCAGTGTTGTAGCTCTAAGTGGCCTAGTGGTCAGCAGGCCTGGGAGAGTATTTAAGAAGCCTACGTGTAAGTGATACCTCCTTTTGGCAGGTGGGCTCACAGCAAGGAGCGGTCACTGTGGAATGGAACAACCAGACAACTTAAATAAAGTCATGGACAGCTTTCGGAGACACGATGCTAAGAAATGCCCAGGTGATGTTCCCACCTGTCTTCAAATGTTGTTGATGACATGCTTAATTATAACCGACGCTCTGCACCAATCGGGCTTCAGGGTTTATATTGACAACTGTGCCAGCAAAATCTGACAACGGACACAAATGGAGAACAAACAAGTCGCGTAAGGCGAAAATACAACATTTAGTCAAGTAGCTGTCGAACTCACAGAATGAAACTGAACGCAATGCAACGCAGCAAGACCGTATACTCGTAGCATCGTCAGTCCACCGCTCATGGCAAAGGCAGTGAAATTGACAAGAAGAGCGGGTAGTAGTTGCGCTGAGAAGGATAGCACGCTTTTCTGTACCTCTCTTCGTTTTAACTTTCTGAGCGTGTTTTCAATCCAAACATATCATATCTATATGTTTTTGGAATCAGGAACCGACAAGGAATAAGATGAAAGTGTTTTTAAATTGATTTCGGAAATTTAATTTTGATCATATTTTTTATATTTTTTTATTTTCAGAGCTTGTTTTTCATCCAAATATAACATATTTATATGTTTTTGGAATGAGAAAATGATGGAGAATAAGATGAACGTAAATTTGGATCGTTTTATAAAAGAAATAATTTTTTTACAATTTTCAGATTTTTAATGACCAAAGTCATTAATTAATTTTTAAGCCACCAAGCTGAAATGCAATACCGAAGTCCGGGCTTCGTCGGAGATTACTTTACCAAAATTTCAACCAATTTGGTTGAAAAATGAGAGCGTGACAGTGCCGCCTCAACTTTCACGAAAAGCCGGATATGACGTCATCAAAGACATTTATCGAAAAAAAGGAAAATGTCCGGGGATATCATACCCAGGAACTCTCATGTCAAATTTCATAAAGATCGGTCCAGTAGTTTAGTCTGAATCGCTCTACACACACACACACGCACACACACGCACACACACACACACACACATACACCACGACCCTCGTCTCGATTCCCCCCTCGATGTTAAAACATTTAGTCATAACTTGACTAGATGTAAAAAGTGTTGAACTTAACAGGTCAATACGCCGCCGCGTGGTGACACGGGGGCGGGACATGGATATCGTCTCTAGGTCTGCTCAAACAGTTGACCCGTGTCTGTCCAAGCCGGACTCCAAATCCGCGACCTTGGGTCACGCAAAACTGTTTCGAACCATAGGTCTCACTATAGCTGTTAAGGGATTCTAAATTGCTTACTTCACAATTCTCCGACGTTAAATGTTAGGTTCAGATGCGCATCCTCATTCAAAACTCGTAATCGACGGATGTGTTCCCTGGCTGGCTGTGTAAAGGCGTGCAAAGCTCATATGTGACCCTCCACGACGGTATGAGTCGCATGTCACCTTTGCATGATTTTCATATTTTTTACATTTTCCTAAAGAGTTTTTTTATGCTCTATCCAGTGGTGAAAACCGTTTTAGAAAAGAGCAAAAACTGTTTGAGTTAGAAGCCTGTGACTAAGGTGACCCTCATACTGTTACCAGACAATCCCCGGACTTATATGAAGCCCAGCGTAGAATCGCGCGAGGTGACATGCGACTCATTTCGTGGTGGAGGGTCACATATCTCCCGTTTTACTACAGCTAGAAACCTAATTTTTGGCACACACCGTATGCACCACGATTACAAGCTACTCACCATTTGTCAGCTCCATTGAACCCAAAATGCCAGAGATACAAGTCTATTCCGAAGACAAACAAAGAGACAAACAGACAGAGAGACAGACAGACAGACCGAATCCTATACACCGCCATATTAAGGCGGCGTAAAAACTCATTCACTGGGTCTGTGTGCGTAACGTATTACGAACAGTCAGTTTCATTCATGATTGTATGTTCGCCAGGAACATGATTACATACAAGCATTAATATAACATTGTACGGGCTCATCAATCCCGGCGGACTCATTTGTACCTGGAAGTACCATTATTGTCAATGTTAGGCACACACACACACATGATTGTTTCCGGTGACAGGGTCACACATAGGGTATGTGTGTGTGTGTGTGTGTGTGTGTGTGTGTGTGTGTGTGTGTGTGTGTGTGTGTGTGCACTCTGGTGTGTGTGTGTGCACCCTTGTGTGAGTGTGTGTGTGTGTGTGTGTGTGTGTGTGTGTGTGTGTGTGTGTGTGTGTGTTAGTGAGTGTATGTGTATTTGTGTTTGTGTGTGTGGGTTTCTGTGTGTGTGTGTGTGTGTGTGTGTGTGTGTGTTTTCTGTGTGTGTGTGTGTGTGTGTGTGTGTGCACCCTGGTGTGTGTATGTGTGTGTGTGTGTGTGTGGCAGGGTGGGTGTTTAGTACTGAAGTATTTTTTCATTTAACTGAAATATATATTTCTCCTTTTTTTTAACAAAAGCTTTTCAAAGGTCAGAACTCGTGCCAGTTGTGTGCCCTGGATTCAAACAATGGGTAGCTTCCCTTCTGAGGTCTTCACATCGGGTTTCTTTTGACACTTTGAGGATACACATACCAAGATTCGGCATGATGACATGCCAAGAATAAACGTCGGTCGGGTAATTGGACGGGGTTGCTGACCGATCAGTTACAATCACATTAACTATTTTGTTGTGTGTATGTTGCTTGCATCAAAAATACATGCTACTACTGTCTGGGTACATCTAGCCTGCACCAACCACACACTCATAAACTCGCATTCTTCTCCGAGACATGTACCAACCACCACACATACGCTTGCTTCCTTCTTTTCATTCGCTCTAACAAATAATTGTCCACCTAGTTGTTTGCGGTTTGGTCCACGTAAAGTAAAGAGTTGATGATTTGAAAATTTCGGACAAAATCACAATTAATGTTATCGATTTAAATTTTCTCTGAAAAATCATAGAAGAACCAGCAACCAATATTCAAACACATATTTACAAGACACGAGAACGAAAAAGAGTACTATCAAATTGACCAGCAGGAACACTGCTGGTCGATTGTCTCCCCTGACCTACTGTAGGGTCAACTACGCCACAAACACTTCTCTTTCACTCTAGAAAAGAAGTGTTGACCCAAAAAAGGTAGGATAATAGGATAGCATAGATAGCCGCAAATAACTGAGCTATATCGAAAAAATACGTGCTTATTTTGTACGTGGTGCTAATCTCTGGTTTACGTTTGGTGGACACACACACACACACACACACACACACACACACACACACACACACACACACACACACACACACACACACACACACACACACACACACTCGGCTGTAGTCAATAAAGGAGAGGTTCATAATCGGAGAAAGGAAACAATGAATCGAGAAACTCAAACCTAGGTGCATATTTGCGGCTCTATGTATTCCTGTACTCACACACACTCACACACACACACACACACACACACACACACACACACACACACACATAAACACACACACACACTCACACACACACACTCACACACACACACACACACACACACACACACACACACACACACACACACACACACACACACACATACACTGAAAATTAAGGACAGCGACAAACAGAGAGACACACAAATACCACTCACCTTCCTTCAGTTAAACTTCGCGGAAAACAGAAATACAGCCACTTCCGTTGAAAAGCGCATTGGAATTATCTTAACCACCTGGGTTTTTTACTTGGTCATCAGTTATGTTGTCACAAAGGTGCGCGGCGATTTTCTTACCGGGAGACTGCGCGCTGGCCTGCTTCTGGACGCAAAGCCGATATAGCTAGCAGTTTGACTGCGAGGCTGTCTTGTTGTTCGATGTTCACGTGCTGTACACAACTCCTGTCATCACCACATGACGATCCCACCGTGTCATCGCTTTGTGTAGGACCTCTGGAGATCTTGGGCACTTGTGAAAATAGCTTTCGTTGTCTTGGATGGCGGCGCTATGCTGTTTGTTTAAACGGTGTTTTATTCAACAATTTATGGATATGATACAACATTAGCCAGGATTCATTACAAGCTATGAACTTATAATAGTGATCCTAGATTTGAGTTCATCCTAGTCGATTTAAGCACTTGACAACATGGCTAGACTCCCTCTCCCTCCCCCCCCCCCACACACGCACACACACACACTCTCACACACACGCACGCACGCACACACACACACACACACACACACACACACACACAAATGCCACGAAAAGTGTATGAAATTATTCTTGTTTCTCTTAAACTCATCATGACTCAAACTAAAAAGTATGCTTATCTACTATACAACTCTGGAATTGTCACGTCCAGCCTTTCTTCCCTTCTCCGTTTTGTTCTAGCACTAAAGCCTGGTGGGGGAAGTCGACTTCCCGAAGTTGATTTTACGAAGCTTCGGCGCTGAACTGTTGGTAAGAAAGACTGGAAGTCTTCTCACAGTGAACTTCGGGTTCGACAAAGGAAGGCCTTGAATAGTATACGGTACCCGGCGAAAAGAAACGCAACTCATTCCCGCCCACTGTTGCAAGTGATATTTCGTCATTGTCAAATTGTCGTAAAATATGAACCAGATAAGGTACATCAAAAAGGAAGACAGATTCGTGGAGGATATTTTATTGGCTGTACGTAGTGCATATTATTTAATCGTTTTCTTTTTTTAACTTGTCATAAACTGTGTTATACAGGGTAGGAGTCAAGCGAGACGTGGCTGCAGGCGAACGTGTCACTTTGACATGCTACAAAAATCGTAAAAATGCATATTTTTCAACCAGGTAAAGACAGTGATGGAGAAAATTCATCTCTCAACATGCTCATTTAATTTGAATTATTCGCCAAAGAGTAACATAATTACAATAATAAACATAAATCACTTAGACGGTGTTAAAAAGGGTTGTTTGGGACGAAAAATCACTTGCTACAGTGGGCGCGAATGAGTTGCATTTCTTTCTCCAGGTTCTGTACACCGAAGCCAGCATTTAAAGCTGAAGGTTGATTCCCTTGGAGAGGATCGAACGAATGATTCTACCGGACGCGCTACAGCCATAGCGCTTGAGAAACGGTCGGTATAGCATCCTCAGGATCTCTTTCACGACAGCTCACAGGGAGATCCCATTTCGCGACACAATTAAGCTATCGTCGGAGCTGTCAACATGACTTTTGTAGACACGCTTGCAAAGGCCATTGTCTCAGGAAAGCGAGTGTCCACGGTTAGACTGGTGAATTTAAGGATGCCATTGTCCAAAGACGAATTACATGTAAGCTTACATCGATTGGTCAGATTGCTCTGTCTCTATCTGTCGATGTGTGTGTATGTGTACGTCTGTGTGTGGTTGTGTGTGTGTGTGTGTGTGTGTGTGTATGTGTGTGTGTGTGGTTGTGTGTGTGTGTGTGTGTGTGTGTGTGTGTGTGTGTGTGTGTGTGTGTGTGTGTGTGTGTGAGAGAGAGTGTGGGTGTGCTTTTTTGTCGAACAATCTGTTAACTCGGTTCAGACTATGGGATTACATTTCAGCTCGGAAGCGTAGAATTTAAGTAATTAAGTCGTTTATTAAAACTGTAGAGTCTATCTTGCTGTAACGTACTAAAACAATATTAATTGTATTCTTTATTATTTCCTGAATTACAAAATAATATAGATAGGTAATGTGCACTCTGTAAAGATGCTTTCAATTACACAAAATCAGGTCATGCAAATAAGGTCCCATGTTTGCATATGCTTCATGGAACCCAGCTCGACCCGTCTATGTCTTCCGATTTTTGCTAGCCAAATCTTATTAGTCTCGAGGATAATTAATCCCGGGTTTTCGGTGTCAGTATTTTAGTTTCAGGTCAACAATTCAACAAAATGTTTTCACATTGCTTTTCGCAACCTCTTAAAAAAAGTTTCAGAATTTCAAAATTGTATATAGTGTTGGATTGCTTTGTCTTTGAAGCTACGACAACACAACTAACTCACACACACTAACTGATAAATCACACACATACACAAGGCAGTGATCACATAACTCAGCAAAATCAATGCAAATGACCACACTGACAAAGTAAATACAGAATGAGGAAACTAACTGTAAGAAAAACCAACATCAGCTGTACAAGTATCACACAACATTACAACAGCAGGAAGCATGGATGGACGCTCTTAGTTAATGCATGGTCTTAACAAACTCATGTTCTTAACAGAGATCTTAATAAACGCATGTTCTTAATACACTCCTTCTCTTAAAAAACGCATGTTCTTAGTAGTCGCATTCTCTTATTAAACTCATGTTCTTAATAGACGCATTCTCTTACTAAACTCATGTTCTTAATAGACGCATTCTCTTAATAAACTCATGTTTTTAATGGACGCATTCTCTTAATAAACTCATGTTTTTAATGGACGCATTCTCTCAATAAACTCATCTTCTTAATAGACGCATTCTCTTTATAAACGCATGTTCTTAATAGACGCATTCTCTTACTAAACTCATGTTCTTAATAGACGCATTCTCTTACTAAACTCATGTTCTTAATAGACGCATTCTTTTACTAAACTCATGTTCTTAATAGACGCATTGTCTTAATAAACTCATGTTTTTAATGGACGCATTCTCTCAATAAACTCATCTTCTTAATAGACTCATTCTCTTTATAAACGCATGTTCTTAATAGACGCATTCTCTTACTAAACTCATGTTCTTAATAGACGCATTCTCTTAATAAACTCATGTTCTTAATAGACACATGTTCGTAATATGTATGTATACACATGAGCCTTATAATCGACGCATATTCATAATATACCCATGACCAATCAAAGCTGTATAACATAGTGCATGTATACCTCGTTATAAAAAATACCCTACATCTGATAATTAAACTGACATTCTACTTTGCAGTTTAATGTGGAGGGATTTTGCTGACGAAACCTTTCTTTTTGGGATTCCGTTCAATACAGTCAAAATAGCCGGAGGCTCTCTCGGCAGGGAGTATCTAAAAGTGGATGTATTGAAGTGTAAATGATGGAACAAGGCCA
>NC_090254.1:42607057-42617578 GCF_037325665.1 Littorina saxatilis | reverse complement strand
TTATTATATTTCAATAATTTGAAGAAATGAACGTAATTGTGTTGCTGGGTTTCGATGAGTACTCTTTTGTATTGTCTTTGTTTACCGTTCAGACTTGAAGTAAACAATACTGGAACTCTATTTAAAGACTTAGAGTACACAATATTGAAACTATATATAGCCGAGAAGTGTGTTTAATAAGAAACTAACGTGCATATTGGTGTTTGAAGCAATTAGCTGAACTGTCTACACTCTACACACAAGTTGTCCACATTTTAACTCTTTTTTTTTTAACACATTGTGAACACTTTGTAACAATACACAAACCTATTGGCACACACAGTTTACAACTGAACACTCGTTAACAATGTGTATTTATCATGTGTTCCTCTTTTGCTGGTAGAACTATTTACTTAGTCACAAAGTGTTCAAAACTTGTGACAAAAATGTGTTCAAACGAGGAACCATTCTGTTTAGAGTGCACGAGTGTGACGTGCCGAATTCACGGAATTGCCGAATTCGCGGAATCGGCAAAACGCTGTCGATTTCTCGAAATGGGCGAGCGTGTGTGTGTGTGTGTGTGTGTGTGTGTGTGTGTGTGTGTGCGTGTGTGTGCGTGCGTGCGTGCGTGCGTGCGTGCGTGCGTGTGTGTGTGTGTGTGTGTGTGTGTGTGTGTGAGTGTGTGTGCGTGCGTGTATTTCATCATGGGCAGTTGCATCTATATTTCTTGTCCTGACAATATTGATTAAAGATGCTGCTCTTTTGTGTCAATATAATTATGATGGACAGTTTGACATTCTCAGTGTGTCATATCTCAAGACACGACAAAACCATAACCTACACGAACCACCTACTGTCATAGAAACCCCGTCAGTACCACCGCCCTTCCCCCCTCCAATTTGCCGACTGATAATAAAAGATGTATATTGTTCCAGACTGTTTGAAGATCCCTGCAGGGACATGCGCTAATTTGAGCATCATGTCAAGTGTCCAATTATCTGGACAGAAGATCAATAAGCAGCAAAGCAAACACAACAGCTATTAATTTTGATCAGCACTTGCTCAACAGAAAAACGCTCCATTAAAAGTTGATATGTATTCCTCTGAAGTATCCAATCAGTCTATGTTTTAGACAGGGTTCATTACAAAATACTCGGAGTTGATCGGTAAGTTGGGTAATTCTTATCATTGGGAAAATCAGGGTTGTAGTTCACACACAGACATACGCAACGACTTACGCTTGCACAAACACGCGCTTACACGCACGTACGTTCGCACGTGGCACGCACGTAAACACGTATGCACTCACATGCACGCACGCACGCACGTGAACAGGTATGCACACGCACCCACGGACGCACACACGCACGCACGCACGCACGCACGCACGTTCGGACACACACACACACACACACACACGCACACACACACATACGCACACACACGCACACACACACGCACACACACACACACACACGCAGGCAGGGAGAGAGAGAGAGAGAGAGAGAGAGAGAGAGAGAGAGAGAGAGAGAGAGAGAGAGAGAGAGAGAGAGAGAGAGAGAGAGAGAGAGAGAGAGAGAGAGAGAGAGAGAGAGAGAGAGAGAGAGAGAGAGAGAGAGAGAGAGAGAGAGAGAGAGAGAGAGTAAGACACACACACAGATACAGCCTTGCTCTTCTTATGCTGCGAATCCTCAATTCGACTTTCAGAATTTCTTCTTCTTGTCATTCGTCGATTTTGATCACAAAATGCATGCTCTTTTAAAAAGTTAAGCCTAAAGTCCAGTTGTATACATAACAGAGCACTTAGTCCTGTGCAAGCTATGGTCGAGTTTGATCACGAAAGTCCGTTAGTCGATTTTGGTCACTAAAGACTTCATTGTTCTTGTTAAAGCTGTTCATATCCAGGGGTCATTCTTGAGAAAAACTAAAACAAAATGTTAATGTTCTGTGTGTCAATGCAGATGACTACAGTAGCTGTTACATGGCCATTTGTGTATGTTCCTTGACATGATGGTTTTTTTTTCGATAACCAAGTCTTCAATACAAAGCAACAACAACAACCACTTCAAAGAGTATGTTGTTCCAGTAGCTCATTACCAACAGCCAAGGGAACCCTCGATGCCTCCTTGGGGGAAGGCGTTGATTCCGCAATCCAGTTTTATCTTACATACGCAAGAGGTACCACCCATGACATAACAATATATTTCACTTCACTAGTGGGTATAATTTTTTTTAAGAAAAGAAAAAAAAAGGTCGTGTCAAACTAGTCTGGGAGGGACCTAAGTTTCCACTGCTCATGATGACAATATCACCGAGACGAACGTCATTCTGGAAACACCTTTGCTGTTGATGTTTCCCCTGGAAGAAGTTTTAGAAGGTACACGCCACGCTATACCTTCTAGAGTGACGCAGTTTTGTATTGAAGTCAAATATTGCACGAGGCTTTGGAAGAGATCGAGGTTCAATAAGAAGCGTCATAGATTTGGACGCGTCGACTTCGGGATGTTTGGGGCAAAATACACGTAAGCACAGTATGAAGGAATTCAGCATACTACATGGCTTGCTGTGTACCGTGCCAGATTTACACTCGTTGCTTTTTCTAAAAGTGAAAAGCTCGCATTCTTTTGCATTTCAATATTTTTTTTTTAAACAACTCGTGTGAACATCGTATGACACAGCAAGCCATGTAGTTTTCTCTATTTCTCTTGTTTTCGACAATTCAACACATCAGCCAAACTTGTAAAGTCCGGTAAAAAGCGATCAACGCAAAGAATACGTTCTGTTCTAACCGTACAGTTATCTGACATAAGATGTCGCGTTATTATGGGGGCGAGGACGCCCCCATTCTATACGGATAGTTTCGAGGTTGACCATGGGCAGCGCCATTTTGTTGTGAAATACGTCATCAGTTTGTGTACACAGGAAGTTGTGACATCCGTCACCCTATGGGAGGGGTGACGTCAAAATTGTTCATCTGTAGAAAGTTGTGAAATCCGTCACCCTATGGGAGGGGTGACGTCAAAATTGGTCATCACAGAGTTTGTGTAACACAGGAAGTTGTGAAATACGTCACCCTATGGGAGGGGTGACGTCAAAATTGTTCAACAAAAACATGATATGTCGCATTGTGCAGGGTCAACTGCAACAAACTCAAACCGAGCTATTCATACCTATCTGTATTTGAGTGACTTATATACCCGACATTTTTATTTCTTATTTTTAGCACAGGTGTAGGAAAAATCATGAACCAAAATGTTATTTATTTTCTAATTTAACATTTTTTTTACAAATATGACCATGGTCTTTTAAACATACAGTGACATTAAACATTGTTATGTTAAAAAAAAGAAAAAAGAAAAAAAGCTTTTGTGCACAAATCAGAAAATACATTGTACATTTTACCTACAGGCCAAACCGTGAGTGTCTGTGGCAAAGCCCGACCCAGGAAATTGCACTGATTTTATATTTAGATCAGAGAGAAATTGTCAAGAACAGGCGCTTGCATTTGGATGTGTCCAATGATAGTAGGTTTGGTTGTGATCAATCAGAATAATGTAGGAATAAAAATGTATGACAGTTTAGTATGATGACATGTAATTCACATATGCTGAAATATGATATTATACATCATGTAATATTATTATGGCTGTTGCCATGACCATGAAACCCAACAAAGGTTTAATGTAATGTAATTCAAAATACCAAAACCGAGCACCTATTAATCTCGTCTTTGCGCGTGAAGATTGAGGCCGTCTGCCAGTAGCGGTTAGGTCATACAGTGGAACCCCTCTCTAGCGACCTTTAAAATGTTGACAAAAATCGGTCCTTGTGGAGGAGGGTCCTTACAGAGGGAGGGGGCGGAGTCAGGGGGCCACAAAGAAAGTCAGATTTAAAAAAAAAAAAGAAAACAGAGAAGTTTGAGTTGCTGACGACCGTTCTCTCTGAAAGCAAACTGCTTCGATTTCATGTTTGTCCTTGGTGTCCACCAGTTCTGGTGCATGTACTACCCTGGCCAAGTTTCCTCTCAAGACATCAAAGAGACCGCCCCAGTACCACGCCGTAGACGGTGGCACGCCTAGTTTTTTCCACCGCAGGAACAACACCCCATTCGTTCCCCCGCACGCGGAAGCAAAATTGTTATCTCGCAAAGGAATTGCCCTGTGAAGGTACGTTGTGGCAAATCACATTATCAAGTATAGATATTCTGAAGCAGAATTGCCTAGGCTATATGTATAATATGTAACTTATGTCTTGTTGTGTACTCGTGAACAGTGGCGTTCGATTTTCTGCCGAAGTCCGTGAAAATTATACAGAGAGGTCTCAATTTCGTACAAATTAACCTAGAACTACCATTTAAAGCACTATTTTAATACTCACAGTTTAATCTTCGATACCTTGCAGCCTTGTATGCGCGTTTTCGGGCACCAGCATCGTGGATAAGCTGCTCTAATCTAGCGTTATTTTGTGGTACTCGATTCTCAGTGGGTAAGGTCCCCCGCAGACACCAGATAAGGTCCCCCGCATTTTTGCCGGAGTGCCTACTACGCCCCCCCGCACATGCGCGCTGAAAAAGCACATCATGCACAGCAAAACTGACCCGTTTGAAGCGTTTTTATTTGACAGATGGAGACCAGCGACCACGCGCTATCTGCCGGGGAGGTGTCTGGGGAAGTAATCGACAGCTACCTAGACATCAGTAGTGAGGTGACTATAGGTGAGACAGTCCCTTTACAGACTTCTACACCGAAGAAGGTTGGTCTCCTCCATTTGTGTGACGAATGCGGATCAGCATACAAACACGAGCGAACATTGGACAATCACAAACGTGAGAAACATGGCAACGAATCTCGTTTTGTATGCATAGTTTGTGACAAGAGGTTTGGTCGACAGGTAGATTACCAGTCTCATATGAACAAGCATGCAGGCACCAAACCTTTCCAGTGTGGTGTTTGCAAAAATTCGTACGCACACAAACGCAGTCTGGACAAGCATATATGTCTGGGTGAAAAGCCGGGGTTTTAGTGCCAAACCTGTCAAAAGTCGTTCATGAGAAGAAAGTATCTTCGTGACCACCAAATCACCCACTCTACTGGCTACGCTTATTTGTGACCCTCCACCACGGAATGAGTCGCATGTCACCTTTGCATGATTTTCATATTTTTACATTTTTCTAAAGAGTTTTTTATGCTCTATCCAGTGGTGAAAACCGTTTTAGAAAAGAGCGAAAACTGTTTGAGTTATAAGCCTGTGACTAAGGTGACCCTCACACTGTTACCAGACACTCCCCGGACTTTTATTAAGCCTAGCGCAGAACCGCGCGAGGTGACATGCGACTCATTTCGTGGTGGAGGGTCACATTTATGCAATGCGTGCATGAAACGGTATAAGCATCGCTCTGGTCTTGCCAGGCATAGGCGTCGGGCTCAACAAGATCGAAACTGCATATTTAACATCGCTGTAACACATATAGGCTACTATAATGCCTACATTCACACACTTGCAGAGGAACAACTTCTTTTAATTTCCATAACATTCAAGAATAAGTGTGCTCGACAGTTTTATATGACACGCAGTTAATCAGGTTTGTTTTGTTTATGACCACAAAAAAAGAAAAAAGAGACAGAGAGTTGATCAATCAATCAATGAGTCTTATATCGCGCATATTCCGTGGGTACAGTTCTAGGCGCTCTGCAGTGATGCCGTGTGAGATGAAATTTTATACGGCCAGTAGATTGCAGCCATTTTGGCGCATATTTACCTTTCACGGCCAATTATTCCAAGTCACACGGGTATAGGTAGACAATTATTAACTGTGCCTAAGCAATTTTGCCAGGAAAGACCCTTTTGTCAATCGTGGGATCTTTAACGTGCACACCCAATGTAGTGTACACGGGGGGGGGGGGGGGGGGGGGGAGGTTTGGACACCGAAGAGAGTCTGCACACAAAGTTGACTCTGTGAAATAAATTTCCGCCGAACCAGGGATCGAACTCACGCTGACAGCGGCCAACTGAATACAAATCCAGCGCGCTACCAACTGAGCTATATCCCCGCTGAGTTGAGGGAAGTTGAGTGCTTTTTGTTTTTGTTTTATAATTCTGCTTTGTTAAAAAGCACAATCCTTCAAGTACAAACGATTCTCCTCATCATATGAAGTCTTGCATGCCTGTCAGAGTATATCTCTGGACTCAAAGCAAAAAGTAACAACCTCACAGCTTCCTGTGTAAAGTGGACATATTTATGTGCAATTCTTTCACACACACACACACACACACACACACACACACATGCACGCACACATGCACGCACGCACGCACGCACACATACACGCACGCACGCGCGCGCACACACACACACACACACACACACACGCACACGCACACACACTAAAACAATGGTTAATCGGTGACTTATTGCTCGTGCCAAATGTTGGAGTACATCTGAAGATGTCAGAGTCCAATCACATCCATAATTAGTGGATTTACACAAAAATTATAGCTGTATGTCATTTTTTCTGATAAACATAACGGCGGGGGATCTTACCCTAGTGTTGCGGTGGGGCGTAGTAGGCAAATCGACCAAGCTGCGGGGGATCTTACCCCGTCAAATTTCACTGTTGATCTTTGAACCGATCGTGAGTCTAAACTAAGGTAAGTTTAAACTTAAAAATGAAGAGCAGTATCCACAAGTAGTTTGACTTTGACCAGCAAAAAGATTTAAGCCCTTCTGTTGACCGTGCTTTGTGTTATTTCAACATTTTTAACGTGGGAGACAGTATTTCTGACTTGTCTTGATGACATTTCTTCTCTTATGTAGTACACGAGAGTGTAAATGGTAAGACAACTAGCTGATCCAATGCAAAATAAAGTACAGAACAGTATGATATAAACTCCAATACTAGAAAGTCTGGTTATCTACTATTTTAAGGCATTGATTTGGAGACACCTACCATGTTGTTCGTCTTGCGGGGGAACGAATTGGGTGTTGTTCCTGCGGTGGAAAAAACTAGGCGTGCCACCGTCTACGGCGTGAGTATACTCTACAGCCTCTGGGCGAACCACCTCTCATAGCTAAAACTGGGTCAATGACCCCTGGGAAGAAGGTCAGTGTCTATAAAAATTTTACTCCTAGGCCTGCGGCCAGGGGGGGGGGGGGGAGTATACCGGTACCATTTGAGAATCAGACCAAATGAGAATTGAACCATTTGAGAACATCCTTTTTTTTCAATCACTACATCGAAGGCCTGCGGCCCGGGGTTCACATGGGTTGGTTTGTTTGTTTGTTTCAAACCCACACCCATATACACACATTTCCCATTTAAACCATTTGTCGGCCCCCTGTCGATATTTATCGACTAAGTTCCTTGTATGTCTTATTTTTGAATAATTGTTGTCAGCGTACCGTAAAGCACGGTATAAGTCGCAGTACAAAACACTTACGAAATACGCTCTTAAAACCATCGGTAAGGGACACTGTATATTGATTTATACATTTTGATATTTCGGGACTGTAAAGCTTCGAATGACAAATGTTGTTGACACAAAACGAACACAAGTATTATTATCCTGTTTGTTTGTTTACAATCCTGTAACCATGTGCACACCTTCTGTAAATTTCAGCAATGAGATAGCATTTAAAAAAAAAATTAAAATGAATACACCCCTTTCGAGTCGATTGCCCACACATGTGAGTGCTCCAAGCCTGTGAAATCAGAAGCGCGAAATGCCCCGCTCCCATAACAAAGATAGAATGACTTTGTTTTGGGGCGTGTTGTTCTCATACGTAGTTTCATTACAGGAGGTCATATATCTATTGTCTGTTTCCCGATAGCATGCCCCTAATGGTTTTATCGTAAGGGCGTAAAACCAAACCCATCTTTTTAACGTTTTTGTGTGTAAAATCACTCCAGAATTCCCAGCTAGACTATGTTCCATCACAATTCTCTGATCAAAAGTCTTTTGCTTATATATCAACTAATTAGCCTTGCTCTGGCAAGAAGGACCGGACACACCTAACTACAAAAAATCCATCAACCATGCAAGAACCTGACGTCCATACTTAACGTGAACGTAAATGAGCGGCAACAACGTTTTTCATATGAAATAGGCTCGGACAGAAGCTACTGTTGGGACGGCGGATGAAGGCAATTTGTGCATGCTACGTCTTTTTGATGATGGCTATTTGTGCATGATATGTCAGATCTGTTTACAACTCTTTTGACCTTCGCCGTATGTCGTGGGTACTGGGTAGTGGGTACCTACATTTTCTATGAAACACATTCTAACGTTTCATTATATGGCACACAGCCACACACGCCCACAAACGTACGTTAGCAAATACATAAGCACGAACACGCACGCACACACACACACACACACACACACACACACACACACGCGCGCGCGCGCATGCACGCACGCACGCACGCACGCACGCAAGCACACACACACACACACACACACACACACACACACACACGCGCGCGCAGGCACGCAGGCACACACACACACACAAACTTTGTGTAACCCAGGCTCTTTTTTTAACAAATATTTTCAGGAGTTTACGAAATATTGTTGAGGAGGTATAAATGCCCAGTCTAACCTACATACGTGAGAGAAACCACCCATTAGAGGAAAGGCTCCTAATATGGATCGGCTCCTGATATGAACCACCTTCTGTTCTGACAAGCTAATGGCGCTAGAGCGCTCAAAACAATTTCATTCGCTGTATTCACCCTCTCTGGATAACTTGCACGTGTCAAAACAGCTGATAAAAAAAACACAAACTTCAAAACCGTTAGTTTTTTTTCTCTTTTTATATTTAGTCAAGTTTTGACTAAATATTTTAACATCGAGGGGGAATCGAAACGAGGGTCGTGGTGTATGTGCGTGTGTGCGTGTGTGTGTGTGTGTGTGTGTGTGTGTGTGTGTAGAGCGATTCAGACTAAACTACTGGACCGATCTTTATGAAATTTGGCATGGGAGTTCCTGGGTATGAAATCCCCGAACGTTTTTTTCATTTTTTTGATAAATGTCTTTGATGACGTCATATCCGGCTTTTCGTGAAAGTTGAGGCGGCACTGTCACGCCCTCATTTTTCAACCAAATTGGTTGAAATTTTGGTCAAGTAATCTTCGACAAAGCCCGGGGTTCGGTATTGCATTTCAGCGTGGTGGCTTAAAAATTAATTAATGACTTTGGTCATTAAAAATCTGAAAATTGTAAAAAAAAATAAAAATTTATAAAACGATCCAAATTTACGTTTATCTTATTCTCCATCATTTGCTGATTCCAAAAACATATAAATATGTTATATTCGGATTAAAAACAAGCTCTGAAAATTAAAAATATAAAAATTATGATCAAATATATTTTTTTTCGAAATCAATTTATAAACACTTTCATCTTATTCCTTGTCGGTTCCTGATTCCAAAAACATATAGATATGATATGTTTGGATTAAAATCACGCTCAGAAAGTTAAAACGAAGAGAGGTACAGAAAAGCGTGCTATCCTTCTCAGCGCAACGAATACCCCGCTCTTCTTGTCAATTCCACGGGCACTGCCTTTGCCACGGGCGGTGGAGTGACGATGCTACGAGTATACGGTCTTGCTGCGTTCAGTTTCATTCTGTGAGTTCGACAGCTACTTGACTAAATATTGTATTTTCGCCTTACGCGACTTGTTTCACTTTTGGCAGCGTTCACTCTAAATTTGCCGCCTAAAACGGACTCGTTTCTGTCCACAGCCAAAGCTTTTATCACACAAAAATTGCTATATACGACAGCTAAGACGGTATTTGTTACATTTTAGCAGTGTTGACCCCGAGTTTTTCCTGCAAATAAAAAATAATAGCAAAATCTCGAAGTATGTGCGAGTTCCCTAATATGGACCACCTTCAACAAATCGAAGAAAATAAAAGCTAAAGGCTATTTTCATTAATTCATTAAGAAGCTTGCTGGAAATAACCTATAACTAGCCCTCGAGATTTAAAAAAAATATAACAAAAAGTCTTCTTTTCGTGGAAGTTAATAATTTCACTTATTTTCACTCTGTTTTTAATAAGCTTCTTTAGTTTCCTAGTGTGCTTCAAATAATGGTCTCTTCCACCCGAAACAAATGAATCTAAAGCATATTTTAAGTAGTCTGACTTGCTCACTAAGTTGTATCATGTTATTTTGAAGTATAGGGGGCTTTTTACAGTGATTCGTGAAGGCCGCTTGACTGGTCCATATTAGGCGCCCAGGCTCCTAATATGGACCATTTGTGATTTTTTCTGTATTTAATTTTTGCTGAATGTCTATCAAAGCTATTTCACTCTAATTAGTCCTAACGGTTAACCTAAGAGAGAAGGACTACCAAACACAAAATGAAACTTCTTCGCAAGAAAACAAGCTAGTTATCAGCATGAAACAAAAAGTGGTCCATATTAGGAGCCCTTCCCCTACATAACATGATGTTTCACTTCACTAGTTGGTATATCATGTAAAGAAAGGTCCTGTCAAACAAGTCTGGCAATGAACTAAGTTTCCGCTGCTCAGTATC
>NC_090254.1:42567057-42599557 GCF_037325665.1 Littorina saxatilis | reverse complement strand
ACTCTAATAATTTTTTTAATTGTGTAAAATAAATAAATAATTTTTTTTTTTTTAATCCACGTGCACAAGACAAAAACTTTCATACTGGGGGAGCGTACTCGGGTCCAGCGCCAGCGTTTTTTATTGTGTGTGTGTGTGTGTCTGTCTCGACTTAACAGCTTATTGCTGGGAAACTACTGGGCGCAGTTCGTTCAAAAGTTGATACACTAACTTGATAATAGGTCCGATTGATCGTATTAAAACTTCATAATGTTACCTGGGACCTAAATGCGAAATAAATCACAAAAACCACTCTTAACGGTGGGAGTTTTTGCGGTGGGAGGCTGGTCGCTTTGCGAACAGCCAGTCACTGAACTAAAGGGGAGACTTTGGCGGCTGAGCCGAACACGTCACGCAGTGACGAGAAAAGCATGATTTGCAAGACAGCCGACGGGTACGGGTGGGGATTTGGTCTCTGCAAAGAAACTATTGGTCTCGGTGAAAGAGAGACAGAGAACACGAGAGAGTCTATGGCCAAAGTGATCCGGGTTCGATTCCCGGCATGGGCGGTCTATTTTTTTATTTTTTTTAATTCTTGTTTACTATTGTTTATTATGAACGTTTTAATGTTTTATTTTACTCTAATAGTTTTTTTAATTGTGTAAAATAAATAAAAAAAAAAAAAATTTTAAAATCCAAGTGATTCGGGTTCGATTCCCGGCATGGGCGGTCAAATTTAAAATTTTTTTTTTTAATTCTTGTTTACTATTGTTTATTATGAACGTTTTAATGTTTTATTTTACTCTAATAATCTTTTTAATTGTGTAAAATAAATAAATATATATTTTTTTTTAAATCCACGTGCACAAGACAGAAACTTTCATACTGGGGGAGCGAGCCAGTCTGAAGAGTACTCGGGCCCAGCGCCAGCGTTTTTTATTCTTCTTCAGCGTTCCAGAATGTTCTGGTTACGTGTGAGCTCGTTTGCCCATTTGGGTTCCCCGCACTATACTCTGAGAGCATAGTCAGCTCACTCCGCTTTCGTTGAGTAGGCATGCTGGGTATTTTCGTGTTTCCATAACCCACCGAACTCCGACATGGATTACAGGATCTTTTTCGTGCGCACTTGGTCTTGTGCTTGCGTGTACACACGAAGGGGGTTAAGTCACTGGCAGGTCTGCACATAAGTTGACCTTGGAGATCGGAAAAATCTCCACTCTTAACCCACCAGGCGGCAGCGACCGGGATTCGAACTCACGACCTCCCGATTAGGAGGCCGACGTCTTACCACCACGCCACTGCGCCCTTCCCTTAACATAGCAAAAGTATGGTGTTACTAAAGTGTTAAGTTGCAAATAAACGAACTCCGAAAATAAATGTTATCGTTCATTCTGTATGGTTCACAATCATTATTACATTTTGCTTTCAGCTCTCACTAGCAGAAACACTGCAGACGACATAAATGTAACTTTCAAGGTTTCATTTCCTCGGTGCATTGTAAGTGGACGAAATGTAAAAACTACCCTTTTTCCAGATCTATTCTGATAAATATAGGTGGTATGTAATTATTCCAATGTTATTAGTCTAGGGCTTTTGCTTCTACCTGTGAAAAATCTCCTTTTCCTTGGAGCGCCATTTTTGTTCCCAAGCGTTGGTATTTGAAGATTCGTGCGCAGCCAGAATTAAACGTACAGTGAATTTTGGCGAGTTTCGACCACAAGTGCGCATACTCAGATATTTACATAATGGTTTTCTCTTCAAACCCATGCTCAGATAAGTACACACTGGTTTGCTGGTTTTTCCAAAGCTTTATACCACCTTTTACCCCATAAGGAAATTACAAAAGAAGCGTTTGACCATATAAGGAACATAAATTACAGTCAAAGAGTGCACTAAATGTGATTACTTGTCTGGTTGTGTGCATGCGCTTGGCTGCATTTGTGCATGCATTTTGTTCAAGAAAGGAAGGTACAAAATAGCCATTTTGCTTTCATATACGCATATTTTTCTTTTTGTGTCCAAAAGGAAGACACCCAAGAATGATCACCAAGCAATCGCTTGACCTTTCGGAATGATTCTTGCAAGGTCCTCATTAAAAACATCCCCCTGGCATCACCATGATATTACAGTGATCTTTTACAAAAGCCGTTTTTAATGATGAAACGCCGCCCAGTGTGTACTCCCCGAGTTGGGTGCGTGTGTTCTTGGACATAGAAAAAGTTGAGTTAGTGCAAACCGGTCCGGATGCTACAGCGGGTCAACTTTTCCCCAGAGTGCGTAAGTACTTACGTCAATGCTGAGGCCAGGCTTGTCAGAAAATGGGACATCTCGATCATAGCTGTATATTAAAGGGATGTATATTAAAGGGATGTATATTAAAGGGATGCATATTTAAGGGATGCATATTAAAGGGATGTATATTAAAGGGATGTATAATAAAGGGATGTATATTAAAGGGATGTATATTAAAGGGATGCTATTGATCTGGCGGTTTGGGGAAAGTTTCAGGCGAACAGGACGAATCTGAAGAATCTTGGAAATCCTCTGTGCCTTTATTGGACACAAATGGCACGATTTGCTTGAAAACGCACCACAAGTATGGTAATAAATTACATCAAAGTGGTTGAAAACGCACCACAAGTATGGTAATAAATTACATCAAAGTGGTTGAAAACGCACCACAAGTATGGTAATAAATTACATCAAAGTGGTTGAAAACGCACCACAAGTATGGTAATAAATTACATCAAAGTGGTTGAAAACGCACCACAAGTATGGTAATAAATTACATCAAAGTGGTTGAAAACGCACCACAAGTATGGTAATAAATTACATCAAAGTGGTTGAAAACGCACCACAAGTATGGTAATAAATTACATCAAAGTGGTTGAAGGCGCTCCCATTCATCGCGCTGCTTCTTTCCGTTGTTGGAAAACAACATTTAGTTGAGAAGTGCAATTTTGCGGCAAGACGACCGCCCTTTTTGACGCGGCCGCCTAGTAACAAGCGTAATATCCACAAGCAAGGGAAGCAACGCAGTGGAAGTAACCCAACATTAGCCTGACAAAGTGTGCTCTTTCGTTACCAATTCTACGACATTGAATTAAGTTTTCAAAACATTTCCTTTTGTAAATACCACAATATATTGTGTGAACAGTACATGTGGTGATTTTTGTCCGTGTGGTTAATTGTTTTATGTAGGTTGTACATTTAATTGTTCTATTCTGTATATGTTCTTTTGTAAAGGGCCTAGAGCCATAGGTTAGGCACTTAAAAATGTCCAGTTATTATTATTATTATTATTATTATTATTATTATTATTATTATTATTATTATTATTATTATTATTATTATTTAAGTTATTGAGACATCCCAGTGCACTAAGGGATTTATAGAGCAAATCGAGAAAATTCATTATTGAACGAAGCGCATAGCGCTGAGTTCAATAATTATTTTCGAGATTTGCTCTATAAATCCCTTAGTGCACTGGGATTGTTTCAATAACGATATTGTCAGTACCGCCATAGAAAAAAGAAGATTCCAAATGCACATTTTGCAACGCGCATTTGAATAGGCACTGTGTGGTCAGGTCGTGCACAGTAAAGATCTACTTTTGTGTGGGGTGTCTCAAGTGTGTCGTGCTTTCGTCACACGCATTTTAATTTATGTTGGTAAATTCCAGTGTAGCGTTAATCTGAACAGTGATGATCTTTCAGAGAGACCTCATTTGAACTCGGAGAAAGGCTCTTCATTATTTGCGATTCGAAACCTCCAGTCGAGCTTCGACGGATTGACTGTGCGGAGTGACTCCCCTTGAATTGACTCAAAGCGGGACTCGACGGTTCGCACATTTTCAAAACAAATGTGGCATATTTCTCGTGTTGTATCTTCACTCATCGGGGAGTCTGATACTAAATATGAACGGTAAGAATGCTCTGAACCCTACACGTATTATATCCCCATCGTTTTTTCGTTCACATTTGCCCAACATGTTAATTTGCTGAGCGGGGTTAATGTCGTCTGCTAGGCTACCTGCCAACCTGGGCAATGGAACGACTGCAGTCTGCACTGAGTCTGTACGCATGAGGCAGGCTGCTAATAAATCTTATATATGGTAAGAACGTTCTGAACCTTACACGTTTTCGATTACGATTGTTCTTGCTTTGAAATAATAATTCTGAAACCATTCATTTACTGAACTGATGTAGTCGTATTTCTGTGTTGTCTGCTACAGAGTCGATCGAGTCAGTCTTCCAAACTGGTCTTGCTGGTACGTTATCGGAATAACACTTGTGTTTTCTGCCACTAACACGGCATATGAGAAGAATCTATGCAAGTCGGCGAAAATTAGATGAAACACAGCGGCTTCTATTTTTTAGATCACTGGCACTGGCACAGGCACATGCAATCTGTCAGAAAAAAACCCACTTCTGCTTTAATTGAGAAGCAGGGAATTTATGGTCATTTGGTATTGTGGAGAATATAAGCTACATGTCATTAATTAATTCTGAGGATGAGAGCACAGTCTTGCTTAGGCAAAGGGCGCAAGAATACGCTCTGTGGAAAAGTTAGCGCACTCCAAGAGTGCGCTAACAGTTTTAGCGCATCGCCATTAGCCAATCAACTGGTTCACATCAGTCATGTGACACCAGTACTTACTGACAATTATTATTATTATTATTAAGTGAATGAAGGCAGTCCTCATGCGCTGTAAGGTAACCTGTAAGGCAGAACCTTTTCCCGTAGGTATTTCCCCTTTAACACAACTTTTACGCACTCGTTTCAAAAACGATCAATATGGATGTCCGCCGCAATTTTGCCATGATCTCTAGCCCTTTTTGTTCGGGGTGGGGATGGCAGATGGGACCGATAAAAGAAAACAAAACATTAATGACAGGCTGAGAAAAATCCGTAACTTTATTGCAGTTATTCCCACATGAAGATCACATCGTCGCCTTATTGAACTGAGAACATTATCTTCTTGGAGTTTATAAATCAGGAGAAAGACACACTAATAACACGAAAGACATAGATACTCTTGTTCGTAAGATTACAGGCATTATAATGGTTGAAGCGCTCGTCTTGAAGAAAAAAGTCAAACGGAACGTATTAATCCGATCAATCGATTTCTAAGTTGAGCGCTATGATTAAAACGGCGAAGGAGTACGCACGTTTGAAACTGGAGGTTACAATTAGACTTTGATTTGCACGGAAAATCAATTAACCTTACGCAAGCTGATCGCCCCTGTGAACCATTTGTACTAGCATTTATAACCAGGTTTCGCCCATGTGTCCTCAGAGTACCAGGTCATTTTTAATTACCATTAAAGGACGCGTTCTTTAAAGCCGAAAGTTAGCGAATTGATTTTCAGAGTTCTCGCTCGTGCATCTCTTTGTCGTGAAGTCGTGAAGTTATCTTAACGATCCATGAAATTGTCAGTTTGTCATGTGTTGAGTTTTGAGGAGTCTATGTTTCACTCTGTCTGTTTGAAAGTTTGTCCTTCTGTCCGCACTCAAATATATGGTGTTTTCTTTAGCTGAAACTTGACGTGCAGCTTGGAAGTGTAATACACACGGATGTGGCAACAAAATAGATTCCTACCTTTTTGCGGAAGAGGGGATACGCCTACGACACGTTTTATTATACACTGTATCAGTGCATGTTACCTGAGCTAGTGTCCGTATAAGGGAAGTAACCTTTTGTGTGTGTGTGTTTCTAAGTGTCTTGTAGAGAGTACATGCATTTGTTATATGTAAGTAGTACCTACTACATGGGGAACGGGGGTTGTCATGGGCGCTTACAGGCCAGCACTTGTAAGTTGTTATCATGCGAAGATTTTCGCCCGAAGAAGGCTTTCTTGCTCACTGTTACATTCACTCTGGCATACCACCCTAATGACAGAATAAACACACGCGACCGTGGTGTTACCCCGGTCATGAACCCGACACCTTTAGCTTAAATTACAGTTTAACCTGAAAATCACGTTTTTCTTCCGATTTCAATTGACATTACTCTGTACGGCAAGACCGCTTTCAGTTGGGTTATGTCCCTTGTCACCAGACCTCAGTAAGTTATGGCCCTTTATTATCCGCCCCTATCGCTACAACTTCTTTAACATGCGGACTTAGTTCAAATCCCCCCCAACAGGCCAAAGAAAAGCCTTTTTCAAAGTAATGAGTTTTCCAGAACAAAGACGTAAATCAAAAAGCTGAGGACATGTACTTATTTGCACGCAATTTATTCAATGTTCTTTTGCAAAATGATGATATATGTCAGAAATGGTAAAGGGTCTTAAATGGACTAATTATCAGACGTCTAAATAGCAGACACAACCAAGAATAAGCGGTTACGACTTAGTCAAAGATTCTAAATATCAGTACAGTCTTAAAATCGTTCGTAGAACGGCCTGGGACTGATTGAATCAGCGGTCCAAAATTAAGATAAAACAACAAATACAAATCAACAACAACATAGTAACAATCGTTAGTAGAACACTTAAAAGGGTAGAAGCTACCTTAAAATACATTAAAACCCCAAAAAACAACAAACCAACCTTAAAATACACCGTTTTTCTCTTCAAGTCATTTGACACAACCTTCATAAATCAGAACTGTTTGTGTTAACATTTGGTGTGCATTTGATTCAATGTATGCAGAATAATAGTATATGATCAACGGCTTATTTTAGATTAACTTCGTAAAAATTAAGCAAAGCGATGACCTGAAACATTCAACTTTTACCCCACAGCTTAGCCTTTCGAGCAAAAGTTCAAATCATCCGTATGAAAAGTTTTGAAATTATTTCATCATCCCTGTACTAACATGCTTCGATTCAACGCTTTCCTTATTTTTCATTCAATGATTTTTTTAACGAAGTCAATCTAAAAGCACATTTGTTGGGGACCATAACGCGTCCGTACTTACTGAACCTATTTCTTTCATTCTGAGCACATTTGTAGAGCAATAATAACATATCTATATATTTTTGAATTTAGGAGAAAATGAGGAATACGATGCAATCAATTTTAAATCTGTTTGCGAAAAATCGATTTTAATGAGAACTTTAATGAGCAAACTCATTTATTAATTTTTAAGCCTCCAAGCTGAAATGCAAAACCAAAGTCCGGGCTTCGTCGAAGATTACTTGTTCAAAATTTCAACCAATTGGCTTAAAAAATGAAGGCGTGACAATGCCGCCTCAACTTTCACAAAAAAACCGGATATGACGTCATCAAAGACATTTATCGAAAACATGAAACAAAGAACTTTCATGTGAAGTTTCATGAAGATCGGTCAAATAGTTTTCTCTGAATTGCTCTACACATACACACACACAGACACACACACACACACACACACACACACACACACACACACACACACACACATACCTAAAGTGTGGATGGTTACCTAAGAGGCGGCACTGGGTGTAGTGCCTTTCTAGTGCACTTGCACTACAACAGCACTGGGTGCAGTACTCGCTCCGGCATCGAAGAATTTTGCACTAAAAAATGCACAAAATTTGACCTATTTCGTCGCCTATAGAGGACGGAAAGAATGTCATTTTGAACATTGTTATGACATTCTTTCCGTCAAAAAAGTCAATTTAACGGTGTTAAATGAAGCGACCATCCACACAATTAGGTTGCCATCCAGAGTTTAGGTTGCCATCCACGTGTGGATGATTGCCTTATGGTGATTTAGGCAACCAAACCTGTGGAAACGTGGGTACACACACACACATACACCCACACACACATACACACACACACACATACACAAGACCCTCGTCTCGATTCTCCGTCTATGTTAAAACATTTAGTCAAAACATGACTAAATGTAAAAACGGTGTATTTTATGGTAGCTCGATCCTACCTTTACTAAATGACACAAAATAAATGAGAGATATGTCAAGGCAAAGAGTAAACACTCCATGTAATCAAAATAAAAAAAATTAAATGATACTACAACTAAGACAACATTAAAACAAATTGCTGTGGTATTTGTTCACAACACAATATTCATTGTTAATCTGTCGTGCATATAGAGACCGCCGCCAAAATCCAAAATGTGTTTAAAGGCGCGCTCCCTCCCGTGACAAAAGTTCGTCTCACTGTATCAGACCTGACCAGGCTTTTACATGGGATAAAACGATCCCTCTACTTGGTCACATGGACACAAAATAAACAGCCTTGATGTCCTCCTGTGTACAGCGGGAACTGGGGGGGGGGGGGGGGGTTCCTGGGGTTCCGGAACCCCCCCCCCCCCCTGGCCATCCAATGTACCTCTCAGAGAAAAAATAATGTGGACTTTGGACCCCTGCCTTCAGTTAGAACCCCCCCCCCCCCCCCCCCCCCTCAAACGAACTTGGTCCGGCCCTGTTTTTGTATGAAGTAATTTCGTAAGAGACACTGGTGGCTCTCTCTTGAAGAATGTATGCATGCGTGGTTTTCTGCCAGTGTGTGTGTGTGTGTGTGTGTGTGTGTGTGTGTGTGTGTGTGTGTGTGTGTGTGTGTGTGTGTGTGTGTGTGTGTGTGTGTATGTGTGTGTGTGTGTGAACGTGTCGTATATGTATTTGTGTGTCCGTGTATAGGTATGTGTCTGTGTGTGTCTGCCTGTGTGTTCATTGATGCAAATGTGGGAAAGAAAGTGGGAGATGGGTAATTGGGGTCAGTGCGCCTTAAACAGGCAACGCATTTTTGTTGTTAAACGAAATCGGAAATGTTCCAGTCTATTTGTATTAATTTTACGTGCTACACAAAATGACAATTTAAATATCAAAACAAAATCGAACATACCCTTTAAAGAAAAGAAAAGAAGTTGGTACGATTAACACACGCATATAGAGGGTATTCATGGAAAACAATCAATAGCGTATGCTAAATAAACAATTCTTATATTTACAAAGAAAAACATTAAACCTTTCATCAATAAAGTAATAATCAAATAGTTTGTACAGCGATTCCCTGGCATTGCCAGATTGTCTTAGTAGATCCATGCTCTTATTACAGTTTCAAAATACATAAGTACATAAAATAAAACTCAGCTGTATAAGCGTTACAGAAAAGGTGGATGCATTTGCTTCGTTAGTTATCAATCACAAATACGGACATGTCTATGGCTAAAACACGCACACAAAGAAAAAATCGATAATTTGCTACAAAGGGTTAGTAAGCCTAGCAAAGAAAACCCCAATTTAAAAAAAAATGTAAACACATGAAACACGAAACAAAAACTACAAAACTGGAAAAAATAATAGTAGAAAACACTCACCGAAAGTTTTGATTTGTTCTCACTGCATTAATGCATCAATAGGAAAGGGAAACAAAACTTGACTAAATGTAAAAACCACATGTGTGTGCTTTAGGTACACAATCATTTTCTGCACAGCGTTGTCAGATAATAGTGTTTAAGATAAAGTTGTTTAATTTCGAACATAGATCCGTTTCAAAAAGTCTTTATCCTCACCAGCTAGTTTCAGAACAACAACGACGACGACGAAGGAAAAGAAGAACAAGAACAAGAACAAAAATAACAAGAATAACATCATCTTCATTGAATCAAACCTAGTTCTTTAAAGAGCCACGTCCACAAAATCACAGCTTCATTGTTTAGAAAGACGGGTGCCCGCCAAAGATCTCAGTGCAGTCGGAACACCAGTTTCTCCACAGCAAGGGCGGGCGCCTCAGCCACCAACGAGAAGAGGAAAGCGGTGAAGTAAGTAACCGCGGAGTGTCCGAGGAACAGGTACACCTTCAAACACAAGTACATTATCATTAGACGTCGTTAAGGGCCATTGCATGCAGTCGCCGCGCGGTTATACAACCTGCAATTAGGCTTTTCCCTATATCCAATATTACTAAAACAAATAAAAATGGGTAATTCTTACGAACTCGATTTCGTTCGGGACGATGGCCCCCTATGGCCGTGTTTATTTGATAGAGGAAAATCAGGCGGAAAACAACGGGCGTCGACAGAGGCAGTGCCAGGGGATACTAACTTATAAGATATTATACCTATACTGCAAGTTAATAAACCGAGTGACTTCTACTTTGCCAGCTATTAGGGTAAGCGTGCCTCCGTTCGCCTGTATCCTTGGTCACCTGAAATCCCTTGCGGCACTGAATTTAGCGCTCTCTCTCTCTCTCTCTCTCTAGTCCGGTGGCAGGGTATTTTGACCTAGAAATGCTTAGTTACAATCGTTTCTTGGCATTTTTGAGTGCTTTGGACCATAAGGTTTAAGAATCCGGCGGGTGTACAAATGACACCCTCTTGGAATTTTCATAATTCAAGATGGCGGCCAAGATGGCGGCCGAATACGGTATTTGCTATATCTTTCGAAGTAAACCACATAAACTCATAATTGTTCAGTCTAGGATAAGGTTTTAAGGGTCCAGGAAACCATTCCTTACGTTTGTATAGTTATTTCACAACTTGTTTTGGTTTTCAAGATGGCGGCCATAATATCCCTGTCCTCCCTCTCCTGCACAACGTCGTCGTTTTATCATCGTTTTGGTTACATGTTAATGACCTGATGAATCTAGATTGAAGTCAGTTTTTAGCCCGTCTCCTGCACAACATCGTCAACTTCGTCGTCATCATCACTAGGAGGCTTGCTGGTGAACTTGTTGCAACAAGAAAGCCCACCTGTGCAGGCACAGAATATAGTACATGGGAGTTGTCGGCCCGTACATCGACAGTTCCCTGTCTTGCAAGCTGTGTCTGACTCGCAGCCACAACGAATGAGCCAGAGGACGTAGTCTGGTGCTGGAGAAACACCTGCTGGCACAGGTATTGCAGACAAAGACCTGTTTACGTCATCGGCTTCCCAGCCGTAGTCCAGTGGAGCAAGAGGTGGTGGATCTGATTCCAATGCAGCATACCACTGTGCAACTTGGAAGTGTGCTCGCTTCATGTTTTCCACAAATGCTTCTGTAGTTGGTGGCAAGGAACAGAGTTTGGGTGCACCAGCGGATTTGGATGTCTTTTTCGCCCATTGCTGAAGACGGCACTCACTCATTGTTTCTCCTGATTCATTGTAGGCAGCTGCCATGAATTCAGTCGTTTCCTTTTCCACATCACTCCATAGTGCATCGACCACACCAAGGGAATTCAAGAGGAACCCCTTCTTTGAAACGGTAACAGCTATTGTCTTGCCAATACCATAGCATGCTGCTACTGTGTCACAGCCACTGATACCATGTATGGCCAGGACTTGTGGGATGAGGACTGGATGCGTCTTGACCGTCTCTGGGATGTCAATACAAGCTCTGCCGTAGACTGATGATTGCATCATCAAAGGAGATGAGGAACCAGATTTTTGGTAGTGGTAACACAGTAGGGCAAACACATCTGTATCATCTGAGATGACACAGACCTGAGCATCGTCAGTTTGGCATGCCGAGAGTGCATGCTTGACAAGTCTAATGTCAGCCTCCTCATGAGTTGAATACAGGTCAATCGCTGCTCTCTTTCTCCCCTTGTACACTGCAGTTGGCACTGGCTCAACACCTGTCAGCAGTAGGCGGTGGTCTTGGGTGCCTTCGTCCAGGAACTCTTGGTCACTGAGTATTTGCTCACATGTGATGAGGTTTAACTGAACTTTGTTTGCGACACATTTAAGTACAGCATCCCTGGATGGGAGGGGAGACTTTGCAGTTAGTTTGTAAACTCGGGAGGGTCCTGTTTTGCCATCACGAGCTGCTCTTGTGCTGCTCTTTGTAGAGTAGTCATAGTATCTGTCCAGAACCAGATGGACTTCAGCATGTCTGAGACGATCTGCAACCCATGTCTTGAAAGAGTCAACAAATGTTTGTACAGTTCCCTGTGCGGGCCAGTGAATTGTCCATAACACAGCAGAAACATCGACCACGACGACAGAAGGTTCTCCCCACATCCTTGCAGATGTTGTAACAGCAAGACATTTCTTCAAACATGCTTTCCCAGTGGCAAGACGAATACTTCCATCTGGATGGAACATGGAAGGGGGGTATGCTGCTAATTCACAACTGAGTACCTGTCCAAGATCCACATCCCGCTGGCTCACCATCAGGCCAATCACTCTGGCATAAATTGCCTCCTGGTCAATAACAGCAAGGTCGCCAACTTTGACAGCCTTTCTGTTGCCAGAAAAGGTAACAACCCGTTTTTTGATTGGGTTGTAGAAGCCTTCCGGCCATGAAGACTCTGAAGCTTCCATCTGCTCCTGGCCCAGTATCAATGCTCTGTCGATGTTCACATCCTGCTGTGCTATGGCTCCTATGACGACGTTCATTAGAGCACCATCAGGATGACTGTCGGGATCCATTGGATCAACACAATCTAACAACGTGGAGCAGATAGACTGGCGATCCTGTGCATCAGTTTTAATTCGCCCATTGGATTCTTCTTTGTGCACCAGTTTTGGTGTTCTGTCTTCTTCAGTCATCGTCTGCAAGTCCCCTGTCAGTGTTATGACTGCGTGTTGGCTGTAGGACCACGTTGCCACAGTTTGTGGATTTTGTGTGACTCCAATGATGCCACTCGGGCCCTTTCCTCGCTTCATCCATGTAGTTTCAATGAACTGGTCTGATGGAATGCCATTCCAGAGTCCATCCACGTGATGAAGAACCTGCTCTCCTCGAAGGAACTGCTGTTCAACTTCAGGTGGAAGCCAGGTAAGAGAGCGGCAGAAGAACAGGCCGTAACGAGCATAGTTGGGTTTGTGAGCAGCGAAAAAGTATGGAAGCATCTGATCCATTGTACAGATGAGGAGGGCGTAGTCAGGCTCGTGAGTTGCCCGAGTGAACTGCATGATGAGCAGTGTCGGTTTGATCACTAACTCTGTCCAAGCTTTTGTTGTTCGACTCTTAGCAGAGAGATCAGTAAGCACCTCTTCCAAAGAAGCCATGTTGGCCAGTTCATTGTTTTTGATGACTGGTCGGAGTAGCTCTTCGGTGAGAAGGCGGAGCGCACGCACATTCTGAGGATATTTCTGAGTAATAACAAAGTTGCATAATTAAACCATTAGTTTATAATCTCTGCTTCTCTACACTATTGATATTAACGATGTGGCGCACATTGTTTGTTTGTTGTAGCAAAAACAAAGCTGGATTTTCTTATTTTCTGAGCCGCAAAAGTAGCCACTGTTCATTTCAACCACTTACACTGATTGAATATTCATTTAATCACTAGAAATGGATTCCTTGACCCCAAAAACCTTACCATAGACACCAATATCATGATTCTACGAGGTATAGTTCAAAAGTTATGGCCGGTGACATATTTTGGCCGCCATCTTGGCCGCCATCTTGAATTGTGAAAATGCCAAGAGGGTGTCATTTGTACACCCGCCGGATTCTTCAACCTTAAGGTCAAAAGCACTCAAAAATGCAAAGAAACGATTGTAACTAGGGATTTCTAGGCTCTGGGAAAAAACAGCCCTCTGCCACCGGACTACTCCCTCTCTCTCTCTCTCTCTCTCTCTCTCCCTCTCTCTCTCTCTCTCTGTCCCTCTCTCTCTCTCTCTCTCTCTCTCTCTCTCTCTCTCTCTCTCTCTCTCTCTCTCTGCAGGTCGATCAGTCAAGCTGTCTGTCATCTCTCCCCGTTTATGTCTGTCTGTCTGTCTGTCTCTCCCTCTTTCTCTCTCTCAGTCTCTCTCGTTCTCTCTCTCCACCGCCTCTCTCTCTCTCTCTCTCTCTCTCTCTCTCTCTCTCTCTCTCTCTCTCTGCCGATCGATCTGTCAATCTGTCTGTCATCTCTCCCCGTTTATGTCTGTCTGTCTGTCTGTCTGTCTGTCTCTCTCTCTCTCTCTCTCTCTCTCTCTCTCTCTCTCTCTCTCTCTTTCTTTCCCTCTCTCTCCCTCTCTCTCTGAAGACCAACTGACCATGTCAAAGTCATCGATGTAGTAGAGTGCCCTCTTGCTGTAGGCGTGTAGCATCATGACGATCGGATGTACCAGGTAGGCGGCGTAAGTCAGGCGCGATAGGGGAAGGAACCCCTCCCAGCTCAGGATGGAGTTGATGAAACCTTCATATGACAAACAAAAAGATACATGATAGGCTTGACTCGAATATCTTCTTCAAAATAATTGTGTTTTGATAAGGATACAGATAAGGAAAAGGATAAGCTTTCATAGAGTCCTGTGAGGTTACCCTCATGGACATTCGGCCTGCTTTCTCCCTGGGGAAAGCGAGCTGCCATGGAGTCTTAAGTATTGAAACGTTCACACGTTTTCTTGTTTTTTCCATTGATTAATCATCGTTCATTCCATTCATTGTTACATATTTATTTTTAGTTTTCTGGACCAGCACTTAAGCTATATAGGACTGTGATATTCGTTATCGTCTGTGCCACCGTAACCAGGGAAACCACAGACCTTCCGCCAATGATTCATTCTCCTGGCAAGGAAGAACACAGAGTTGCAACTGTCATTTACTGTAATTTAACTAATTCTCACTTTTGGCGCTAGCCATATGAGCCGTCATAGTTGTTAAACTTAAGGGCAGAATATACCTGCGCAGTTTCAGCGGCACAGACGACGCACTGCCTATTATTTATGCCGCGATAGGGATTATGACGAGTACTTGGCCTGTTTTCCTTTCATGCAACGTGTAGCGGGCTGGGATAATCTGCAGTGCGTCGTCGGTCCTGCTAAGGGGCTCCGCTCACCTATGTAACTTTAGCTTATCCCAGCCCGCTACACATTCATTGCATGAAAGGAAAACAGGCCAAGTACTCGTCATAATCCCTATCGCGGCATAAATAATGGGCCGTGCGTTGTCTGTGCCGCTGAAACTGCGCAGGTATATTCTGCCCATAAAGTTGCATATGTGAGCGGAGTTCCTTACCTCCCCTGTTGTTGTGGCAAGCGAAGATAATCCAGGCGACACAGGCGGCCCATAGAGGGCGCCCCACGGACTCGTACAGAGTCTCTATCCAGCGATCCCACTCCTCTGCCCCCGTCTTGCGTTCAGTGTACGTTATGTAACACAGCGTCAGCCCCACGCCCCACGTCACCAGCCAGCCAATCACCGCCGTGCTCTGAAAGATGTATGCAAAATGTATGCAGATTTATGCACGTCACGCATGCCCATTTATGTAACATGTATACACAGTTATAAGCTAAACAAAGCGCCTTGAGTCACCTAGGGTGAGATATGTGCGCGTTATAAATTCTCGTATTATTATTATTATTTAAGTTATTGAGACATCCCAGTGCACTAAGGGATTTATAAAGCAAATCGAGAAAATTCATTATTTTCGAGATTTGCTCTATAAATCCCTCAGTGCACTGGGATTGTTTGCGCATTTGGATAGGCGTAACTGTGTGGTCAGGTTTGTGTCAGATCTACTTTTGTGTGGGCTGTCTCAAGTGTGTCGTGCTTTCGTCACACGCAAACTCTTGTTTTAATTTCTGTTGGTAAATTCCAGAGTAGCGTTAAGCTAAAAAGTGATGATCTTTCATACAGACCTCATTTAAACTCGGAGAAAGGACTGTGCTCTTAGTTATTTGCGATTCAAAACCTTCATCGAGCTTCGACAGATTGACTGTGCAGAGTGTTGCCCCTTGAATTGACTCCAAGGCCACGGTTAGCACATTTTCAAAGTAAATGTGGTATGTTTCTCGTGTTGTATCTTCACTCATCGGGGAGTCTGGTACTATATATGAACGGTAAGAATGCTCTGAACTCTACACGTATTATATCCCCATCGTATGTTTGTTCACATTTGCCCAACGTGTTAATTTGCTGCGGGGTTTATGTCGTCTGCTAGGCGACTAGGGTAATCGAACTATTGAACTGCAGTCTCATTTCAAAAACAAAAATTGCTCGTCAGCACGCATGAGGCAGGCTGGTAATAAGTTTTATACATGGTAAGAACGTTCTTAACCCTACACGTTTTCGATTCCGATTGTTGTTGCCTTGAAATAATAATTTGGAAACCATTCATTTACTGAACTGATGCAGTCGTATTTCAGTGTAGTCTACTATAACAGAGTCGACTTTCAAATCGGCTGGTCCAGCTGGTACGTTATCGGAATAACACTTGTGTTTTCTGTTTGCCGCTGGGAATTTTACACTAACTCATCATTTGGTAATGTGGTTAATAAGCTACATGCCACTAACACGGCATATGAGAAGAGTCTTTGCAAGTCAAAACGAGAAGAGACCATTGTGGAAGAGACACAGCCGCTTCTATTTTTAGATCAGTGGGATTCACTGTGGCACAGGCGCCTGCGATCTGTCAGAAAAAAACACTTCTGCTTTGAGCCGCAGGAAATTTATGGTTATTTTTTGGTAAAGTGGAGAATATAAGCTCATGCCATTAATTAATTCTGAGGATGAGAGTACAGTCTCGCTTTGGCAAAGGGCGTAAGAAAAGTTAGCGCACTCCAAGAGTGCGTTAACAGATTTAAGCGCATCGCCATTAGCGAATCAACTGGTTCACATCTGTCATGTGACACCAGTACTTACTGACAATATTTATTATTAAACAGTGAATGAATGTGTTATTGGGAACATTCCTCGTAGTCACCATTATCTGCAAAATTGGAGTAATTGTTCTTTCTATTTTAAAAAGTGTGCGTTCTAAAAGTACTAAAACACTATTTGCAGACAGGAATCTGATGATCGACAGTAAAGGCTGTTAGTTTCGTTTCAAATAAGTACAATTCTATGGTGTCTTATCCCAATCTGGTTTTTTTCTCCTTTTTTTGTTGGGGGGGGGGGGGGGGGGGGCAGGTCTGTATTCTTGTTTGTGTATTTTAAGCCAAAACATAAATGACATTTGACAGGGTTTTAGGCAGACATTGTGCTAGCACGGAGAGTGCAGTCTCTTTGTGTAAAATGTCACCTGTTGGTCAAAAATGCGAATAGTTAGGTGAACCCATCAGTCGAACATACAGTAAGGGCGTTACGCCTGACTTCGGTCGGGAGATAGTATCGCGTAGTGGCAGTCATGGGTTGCGTAAGTTGCACAATTGCGTCCGAGGTTATGGCCTTACAGCCCGGAAGACCATTGCCACACACCTTAACATTAGGCGAGTTAACGGTCTCCATGTGGTAAGCTTAATTGACAGCGAGTCCCTCCTTGCCCGCGCTGTAATGCGCAATGCCAGATGTAGCTTACGGTTACGGTTACGTTATCGTTAACCACGAGTGACTTAAAGTCCGCGGTAATGCGCAATGCCAGATGCAGCTAACGGTAACGGTTACGGTAACGTTAACCACGAGTGACTTAAAGTCCGTACCATGTTGAGCGTGGTCTGCTTGACTTTGTGGAAGATGTATCCGAGCAGCATGCCGACAGCGTAGGCCCCCACCCGACACCACGGCACGATGTACACTTGGTCCCAGTACTTGCTATCGCTCTCATGCATCCTGTGTGGGCATTATAATTAAACTCAGCGTAACTACTTTCTTATTGCGACAGACAGACAGGCACGCAGGCAGACAGACACACACACACACACACACACACACACAGACAGACGCATACGCACTCACACACACACACACACACACACACACACACACACACACACACACACACACAAACACACACACACACACATACACACGTACACACGCACGTACGTACACACACACACGTACACACGCACGTACGTAGTACACACAAACACACACACACACACACGATTACACGCTCACGCGCACTCGCACGCGCACAAACACGCATACAATCACGCACGTACGTACACACACACGTACACGCACGCAGGCATGTACACACACACACACACACACACACACACACACACACACACGTACGCATGCACGCTCGCTCAAGCGCTAAATAGGACAATGTGACCTCGTAAAAACTGACGCGTTCGTGCTAACGTGAAGGCAGAAAGACAAATAGATAGTCACGCACAAAATAAAATAAAGCCACACAGAAGTACGACAGTAAGAAAAAAAGAAAGAAAGGAAGAAAGAAAGAAAGAAAGAAGAGAAAGAAACAAATAAAGAAAAAGAACGACAAACACAAATAAACAAAAACAAAATAAATTCAAAAATAAAAGATCACAAAGAGGACGAAAAACTTCATATTATACTCACGTGAAAATATCGCCACCATTGTCATATTCATAATACGCGGCACAAACGATGCCGACAGCGAGCAGACCAATCACCATGGCAAGGCCGAGAGGGGCCACACTGAAACCAACATCAGAGGGAGATACGCATCAAGAGGACAATACACAGATGGACAAACAAAACAACAAGCCAATCCAAAAGCTTACTAATCAACGAAACAATCACGATCTTACGAATAGGGCCTGGGGAAAATGATCGCAGATAATGTTCCTTGAAATATAAAAAGAACGAAAAGGAAAGAAGTAAACATGTGAGTAATTGATTGTGTTTCTTTCTTTCTGTCTCTCTTTCTTTCTTTTTATATTTAGTCAAGTTTTGACTAAATATTTTAACGTAGAGGGGGGAATCGAGACGAGGGTCGTGGTGTATGTGCGTGTGTCTGTGTGTGTGTGTGTGTGTGTGTGTGTAGAGCGATTCAGACTAAACTACTGGACCGATCTTTATAAAATTTGACATGAGAGTTCCTGGGTATGAAATCCCCGAACGTTTTTTTCATTTTTTTGATAAATGTCTTTGATGACGTCATATCCGGTTTTTCGTGAAAGTTGAGGCGGCACTGTCACGCCCTCATTTTTCAACCAAATTGGTTGAAATTTTGGTCAAGTAATCTTCGACGAAGCCCGGACTTCGGTATTGCATTTCAGCTTGGTGGCTTAAAAATTAATTAATGACTTTGGTCATTACAAATCTGAAAATTGTAAAAAAAAATAAAAATTTATAAAACGATCCAAATTTACGTTCATCTTATTCTCCATCATTTTCTGATTCCAAAAACATATAAATATGTTATATTTGGATTAAAAACAAGCTCTGAAAATTAAATATATAAAAATTATTATCAAAATTAAATTGTCGAAATCAATTTAAAAACACTTTCATCTTATTCCTTGTCGGTTTCTGATTCCAAAAACATATAGATATGATATGTTTGGATTAAAAACACGCTCAGAAAGTTAAAACAAAGAGAGGTACAGAAAAGCGTGCTATCCTTCTTAGCGCAACTACTACCCCGCTCTTCTTGTCAATTTCACTGCCTTTGCCATGAGCGGTGGACTGACGATGCTACGAGTATACGGTCTTGCTGAAAAATGGCATTGCGTTCAGTTTCATTCTGTGTGTTCGACAGCTACTTGACTAAATGTTGTGTTTTCGCCTTACGCGACTTGTTTACATTTAGTCAAGTTTTGACTAAATGTTTTAACATAGAGGGGGAATCGAGACGAGGGTCATGGTGTGTGTGTGTGTGTGTGTGTGTGTGTGTGTGTGTGTGTGTGTGTGTCTGTGCGTGTGTGTGTGTAGAGCGATTCAGACCAAACTACTGGACCGATCTTTATGAAATTTTACATGAGAGTTCCTGGGAATGATATCCCCGGACTTTTTTCTTCTTTTTTTCGATAAATACCTTTGATGACGTCATATCCGGCTTTTTGTAAAAGTTGAGGCGGCACTGTCACACCCTCATTTTTCAATCAAACTGATTGAAATTTTGGCCGAGCAATCTTCGACGAAGGCCGGACTTCGGTATTGCATTTCATCTTGGTGGCTTAAAAATTAATCAATGACTTTGGTCATTAAAAATCTGAAAATTGTAAAAAAAGTTGTTTTTTTATAAAACGATCCAAACTTACGTTCATGTTATTCTTCATCATTTTCTGATTCCAAAAACATATAAATATGTTATATTTGGATTAAAAACAAGTTCTGAAAATTAAAAATATAAAAATTATGATCAAAATTAAATTTTCGAAATCAATTTAAAAACAATTTCATCTTATTCCTTGTCGGTTCCTGAGTCCAAAAACATCAGCAATATGTATCAATAAGTCAAATCAGAAACACCACGTAGCCTAATGGCTGAAGCATTATAGTTATACCACTTATCAAAAGATACATTTAACAAAGATGCGATTCAAAGAAGATATGAAAGGTATAGAAAGTGTCAGAATGTCTAGCCTACGTGTGTGTAGTGCCGTACGTGTAACATCGTGACATGTATCTTTAACGTCACAGGTCTGCCCGATTCTACACATTGTTTGCCTTCCCCGAAAGCGTTGTATGGGTGCCTAAATGGCGGGGTAAAAACGGTCATACCCGTAAATCCCACTCGTGCAAGAAACTCGAGTGTATGTTGGAGTTTCAGCAAATGAACGAAGAAGAAGAAGAAGAAGAAGAAGAAGAAGAAGAAGAAGAAGAAGAAGAAGAAGAAGAAGAAGAAGAAGAAGAAGAAGAAGAAGAAGAAGAAGGAGGAGGAGGAGTATCTGGGCCAAGTCTCTCCAACGTGTACTGATGACGTCGACAACTGCATGTGCATGGACACGTCTTGGCTACACATTCTGATACTAGATCTCCCCAGTTCCCAACACACTACTCACTAGAACAAAGCGAGAATGAAGACAGGCGTGATCCAGTAGAACTGCATATCGTTGGCAAGATACCAAGTCCAGCCCATGCACTGCACACATAATTATGTTAAACACTGCAGCCATTAAACACAATATGTAAAACGCAATAGCCATTAGATGAATGCTAAACACTGCAGTCATTAGACAACACATTCATTAGTGTTGCCATCAGACACATGATTTACAGTACCGCCATTAAGCACCAAACACTGCAGACATGTAACACTGTTTCCATTAAACACATGTTACATACTGCATCCATTAAACACATGTTACATACTGCATCCATTAAACACATGTTATATACTGCATCCATTAAACACATGTTACATACTGCATCCATTAAACACATGTTACATACTGCATCCATTAAACACATGTTACATACTGCATCCATTAAACACATGTTACATATTGCATCCATTAAACACATGTTACATACTGCATCCATTAAACACATGTTACATACTGCATCCATTAAACACATGTTACATACTGCATCCATTAAACACATGTTACATGCTGCATCAATGAAACACATGTTAAACACTACATTTATTCAACACTGCGTCCAATAAACACATGATAAACACTGCATCCATTAAACACATAATAAACACTGCACCCATTTCAAACTGCATTCATTAAATACCTGTTAAACACTGCATCCATTTCAAACTGCATTCATTAAACAGCTGTTTGATACTGCATCCATTTAAAACTACATCTGTTAAACACATGTTAAACACTGCATCCATTTCAAACTGCATTCATTAAACACATATTACATACTGCATCAATGAAACACATGTTAAACACTACATTTATTCAACACTGCGTCCAATAAACACATGATAAACACTGCATCCATTAAACACATGTTAAACACTGCATCCATTTCAAACTGCATTCATTAAATACCTGTTAAACACTGCATTCATTTCAAACTGCATTCATTAAACACCTGTTTATGTTATATGAAGTCTTATATCGCGCGCGTATCTCCAGACTCGGACTCAAGGCGCAGGGATCTATTTATGCCGTGTGAGATGGAATTGTTTACACAATACATCACGCATTCACATCGACCAGCAGATCGCAGCCATTTCGGCGCATATCCTACTTTTCACGGCCTATTATTCCAAGTCACACGGGTATTTTGGTGGACATTTTTTTTTATCTATGCCTTTACAATTTTGCCAGGAAAGACCCTTTTGTCAATCGTGGGATCTTTAACGTGCACACCCCAATGTAGTGTACACGAAGGGACCTCGGTTTTTCGTCTCATCCGAAAGACTAGCACTTGAACCCACCACCTAGGTTAGGAAAGGGGGGAGAAAATTGCTAACGCCCTGACCCAGGGTCGAACTCGCAACCTCTCGCTTCCGAGCGCAAGTGCGTTACCACTCGGCCACCATTTAAAACTACATCTGTTAAACACATGTTAAACACTGCATCCATTTCAAACTGCATTCATTAAACTTTGCATCCATTAAACACTGCATCCATTAAACACATCTCAAACACTGCAATCATTTAACATTTAACATCTACACTGCAGTCATTAAACATCTAAACACTACAACCATTAAACAAACGTTAAACATTGCAACCATTAAACACATATTACACACGTACTGCAGCCATTAAACAAAAACTTGAAACCCTTCAGCCGTAGGCAAATTATAAACAGTCATTAGGTTGTGACAGGGGAGGCTACCGCTCCTTTCACAGCAGACTCTGCACCCGAGTTGTTGGCCTTTAAAAGTCAACACCAGTGGATTGTAGAATTCTGTTTGCGATGGGGTCTGGTGGTTTCCGATTGTCTGTATGTTCAGGGAAACCTTCGGGTTTGCATAACAGTTTTTATAGGGCTAAGAAATTAGCCCTAACATTTTCAATCCTGTTTGATTGCACTTCGCTTCCCGAGGTGATCGTAGTGTTTCGGCACTCGGTTACATCTGGCGCTGCGAGCAGGATGGGACTCGGCATGATATGTTCAGGTAATGGCATAATATGACCACTGAACATTTTTGTGCTGTTCCCATTCTGCGAACTTGGGATGGACAGTGGTCCCCCGGTTCGGAACTTCGGGACGAAGTTCATTTCAAACGGGGGCGATTGTGACAGGGGAGGCTACCGCTCCTTTCACAGCAGACTCTGCACCCGAGTTGTTGGCCTTTAAAAGTCAACACCAGTGGATTGTAGAATTCTGTTTGTGATGGGGTCTGGTGGTTTCCGATTGTCTGTATGTTCATGGAAACCTTCGGGTTTGCATAACAGTTTTTATAGGGCTAAGAAATTAGCCCTAACATTCTCAATCCTGTTTGATTGCACTTCGCTTCCCGAGGTGATCGTAGTGTTTCGGCACTCGGTTACATCTGGCGCTGCGAGCAGGATGGGACTCGGCATGATATGTTCAGGTAATGGCATAATATGACCACTGAACATTTTTGTGCTGTTCCCATTCTGCGAACTTGGGATGGACAGTGGTCCCCCGGTTCGAAACTTCGGGACGAAGTTCATTTCAAACGGGGGCGATTGTGACAGGGGAGGCTACCGCTCCTTTCACAGCAGACTCTGCACCCGAGTTGTTGGCCTTTAAAAGTCAACACCAGTGGATTGTAGAATTCTGTTTGTGATGGGGTCTGGTGGTTTCCGATTGTCTGTGTGTTCATGGAAACCTTCGGGTTTGCATAACAGTTTTTATAGGGCTAAGAAATTAGCCCTAACATTCTCAATCCTGTTTGATTGCACTTCGCTTCCCGAGGTGATCGTAGTGTGTAAATATTACAACACTGTCAACAGACTTTCTTTATTGTCATAGGCCAAAAAAAAAAATTGTCTGTTTCTGGTCACCCGACCGACCCTAAATTTCGGCGCCGACCCTAAACATTTTTTTTCCAAACTCAAAATTTTTAAATTTTTTTTTGGTGGTAAAGGACAGGGTGAGAAAATGAACAACAAAAACGTGTGAAAACGAAAGTCCGCTGACGATTTGTAAATGTGTTGAGTGTCTTGTCTCTATGTATAGTGAATCCAGTCTCTTTGCGCGATTTTTAAAGTTAGTTTTATTGGTCTACATTTGGGGTAAAAAAAATTAAAAAAAATCAAAAAATCCCGACCTACCGACCCTATTGTTTTTAGCCATGTTACCAGAAACAGACAATTTTTTTTTTGTGGCCATATGTATTCCCACAATGAGTGACAATCAGTTTTCCCCACGGGCATATTCGTTCATAGAAACACAAACCGTCTTGTTTCAAAAGGAACCTTATTGTCAGAAAAAACACAGATGGAATACTTGCTACTGGGAAGAAACTATTATTTCTCTGTGCGTGTTTTTTTTTTTAACATCAGAAACATTGTATATGTTCTGATTTCTTTGAAAATAATTAAAGCATGATTAGAAATGAGACAATATGATTGCTATATGAATATTTTGATCTCACACAAAAACAAAAACAAACATCATATAGAAAAGGAAATATTTTGTCACATTATATTTACCCTATTACATGTATAACACTCTCTTTAATTTCACTGTTTGTTCCTCGAAGTTTGTTTGTATGTTTTCTTTCTTCCATGCTCGCTAACTTGCTTGCTTGCTTGCTTGCTTGCTCGTGTACTTGCTTGCTTGCTTGCTCGTGTACTTGCTTGCTTGCTTGCTTGCTTGCTCGTGTACTTGCTTGCTTGCTTGCTTGCTTGCTCGTGTACTTGCTTGCTTGCTTGCTCGTGTACTTGCTTGCTTGCTTGCTCGTGTACTTGCTTGCTTGCTTGCTCGTGTACTTGCTTGCTTGCTTGCTCGTGTACTTGCTTGCTTGCTTGCTCGTGTACTTGCTTGCTTGCTTGCTCGTGTACTTGCTTGCTTGCTTGCTCGTGTACTTGCTTGCTTGCTTGCTCGTGTACTTGCTTGCTCGTGTACTTGCTTGATCCTTTGTTTGTTTGCTGATCTCTTTGCTTGCTGTCTGTCTGGTGTTTTTTTTGTATGTCCGTCCGTCCGTATGTCTGTCTGTCTATATGTCTGTCTCTCTGTCTGTCTGTTTGTCTGCTTGCTTTCTTGCCTACCTATTTGTCTTTTATTTGTATTGTCTGTTTCCATTCACGCGTCATGGCCGTTTTGTTGGTTCGTTTGATTGCTTCTTTGTTGATTGATGTCTTTGTCCGTGTCGTCCGACCGCGTCTTTGTCGTGTGTGTTGGTTTGCTTGGTGGCTGTTTTGTTCACTTAGTTGTTTACAAGTCTCTGTCTACTTGGAGACCCGGTAGCTAAGTTGGTAGCCAGAGCACTGGACTTGTTATCCGCGGGCTACGGGTTCGAATCCAGGTCAAGGCGGATACGGAGCTTTTTTTTCTTCTTCGTTCATGGGCTTAGACTCCCACGTTCACTCATGTTTTTAGCACGAGTGGATTTTTACGTGTATGACCGTTTTTACCCCGCCATTCAGGCAGCATACGCCGATTTCGGGGGAGGCATGCTGGGTATTTTCGTGTTTCTATAACCCACCGAACTCTGACATGGATTACAGGATCTTTTCCGTGCGCACTTGGATACGGATCAACTGAATGTGCAGACTCAGAGACGGTGTCCTTCCCACCACGTCAGTGTCACCACCGTAGCATGTAAAAGACCTCGGTCATTCTGTCAGATGTGCAGGTAAACACCCAAACACGCAGACATCCGGGTAGCCCAACGCTTGTTGCTGCTAGCTAGCTTTCTACTGAGAAGAAGCGACCCGAATTGCCACGCAATATGGGACGATAGAGTAATACAAATTAAAATAAGAATTTGAAAAAAAAGTATGAATAATAAACATTTGAACAATAATAATATGGAGGAAACATGACAATGGAAATAAAACCACGAAAAGAAACCAAAAAATGAAAACGAAAAATGAAAAGAAAAAAAAGAAAAAGAAAAAAAAAAGAAAAATGGAAATGAAAAAAAAAAAAAAATTAAAACTGACCGCTTCGTCGTCGTGCACGAGATTGTTGACGTAGAGAAAGTTGGTCCACCAGTATTTCTTGCAGTTAGTAGCAGTGCCCAGTTCCTCCGGCCACAGCGGCCCCCCGCCCAGGTAGGTGTGCAGACAGGTGAAGGTCATCAACACGATCATGTAGATCGGGGTCAGTCTGGTCACCATAGCAACACATCATGTAAGAACATTTTATTAAGGTTGTTTCACAAAGATTTCAATTTGATTGAAAATTGAGGTCGTCACAGTGCCCCCTCAATTTTGGTTAAAAGACGGATATGAGGTCATGCATTAAAGACACTTGTCAGAAGAAAAGAAAACAACAGTTCAGTTTGCTGGGCACTCCTACTAACTGGGGATATCACCAAGAAGAATGTGTATGCTACGTTTTACAAAGATCTGTCCAGTAGTCCTTTCGGAATCGACATATACACATTCGAGAACAAATTTGGTCTCGGTGACTTCGTCATATCAACAGCAGAACACTACTCGTAAGGTTACTGCAAGGCTTCACATGTGTCGGTATCGTGGACGATTAAGCTTAATCATATACGACACCGATACATGCACCGCCTGGCGGTGTCCGTAAGATTAATTTTCTGCTGCTGATATGTTGGAAGTCACCGAGACAATCTTAGATCTTGAAACTCGTTGTCACTTCCTGGGGAAACATGCAGAAAAAAGGTGCATAATTTGCAAATGAGACGTGCACGATCTGACGTCATGTCCTTCTTTGATCGGCATTATGTTGACGTCAAAGCTTTTACTTAAAAAGAGTGAGTAAAAAATAAAAGTCTTGTTTATGTTTATCGGTATCGCAGGTGATTAAAGGAAACGTACCTCCAGAACCTGTGGAAGTAGAACATGACCCAGTACCCCACTCCGTTCTTCTTGGCCATGTCTCTCAGCGACAGCCAGGTCACCAACAGTCCGCTGAAACGGAAGGAAGGAGAGAACATTCATTCACAGGAATCTGTGCAACAAGGCAGAACTTTAAGGCTTTTCTTAACTGAGCCCAAACTTCGTACAGCTAGCTTCGTAAATTAGACTTTTAGACGTCGACTTTGCCCAATGCATATCAGGCTGCAAGGCATGTTTAAGCGAATTTGGCACACATACAACCAATCAATGGGTAAAATCATAATAGCGACAAAGGCAGAGACGGATACAAAGATATGTTAATTTTCACACTCGTACCTGAGCAAGAAGAAGGTATCCACAGCAAATCCGGCCGCCATTATGCCTTGGAAAGTAAAACGGTGGAAAATGGCGTCCGCATCCACCAGGTTCACTGTGGAGGGGGAGACACATAGAACTGTTTTATAACATAAAGTTGGGAATTATCGTGATTCTGCAGTTGGTTGGTTGGTTGGCTGGTTGGTTGGTTGGCTGGTTGGTTGGTTGGTTGGTTGGTCGGTCGGTCCGTCGGTTGGTTGGTTGTATATGGTCGGCTGGTTGGTTGGTTGGTTGTATGGTCGGTTGGTTGGTTGGTTGTATGGTTGGTTGGTTGGTTGGTTGGTCGGTCGGTCGGTCGGTCCGTCGGTTGGTTGTATGGTCGGCTGGTTGGTTGATTGGTCGGTTGGTCGGTTTATCGGTTGGTTGTATGGTTGTTTGGTTGTATGTTGGTTGTATGTTGATTGGTTGGTTGGTTGGTCGGTCATTGTTTTTTGTATTGTCCCAACTACCTGTATGGCTACTCAGGACCGATGCAGGTTTGTTTCTTTTCTCGATGCTGCGTTGCAAAATGAACTATGATCATTTGATAAACAGGAATTGGCCAGCTAATTCAACTGAAAAGGTTGTTAAAACCTTTGTTTGAACGTTGGCTTGTATAGTTTAAAGGTGGTCGTCCACATTAATGTTTTGCTTTTTTTCAATAATCTTATAATAGATTTCGCTAAAAAGTTATGTCAGATGATGAATGAACCATGGGGAAAAAAGTTATAGAAAAAAAATATATGTAAAAAAAGATTTTATTTTTGGGTAGCGTGACTCACGCTTCCAATATTTTGTTTTCTGTTTGCTGAGAACATGTGCTTTGCCTAAAAATACTGACCAATCAAATTCATGTCACTATGCTTATAGCCACGCCCAAACAAGTGCAGCAACAGTTTGACACTGGAGCGCTGTCCACGCTTTTTTTCTAAACGCACGAAATGCACGGGACTTGAGGAGTTTTGCGCTTGCATTTTCCAAATTAATAAGGATATTCTACTATGAGTACTACGCTGGAATACCACAATGAATTTTCAAACGGCTACACTGGCTTCGTCTTTCCTGATCGAAAGGGGTGTATTGTTGATATTTGTAGATAATAGACTCTGCATTTTAATGGTCAAATGGCGATTTCGGTATAAAAATGAAGACAAGGACCTTTAATGGTGGACAACAGCCTTAAAAGATTCCAAAGCAAATTACATCATTGGAACACAGTCTTTCGTTATCTGTATGTCTGACCGGCCGTCTGCGCGGACATTTGTTTTAGTTTCTTCGTAAGCAGGGGCGGACGAGGGGGGGGAGGGGTTCTGGGGTTTCCGGAACCCCCCCCCCCCCCCCTCAGCCACACACAAAAAAATTGTGGTTTTTTGGGGTATTAATCAGTGACAAAATCTGCTGCCTGAAACTGGTAATGATCATCCTCAGAATGCACCAGATTGCACCATTTTGCATCCTTTTTTTCACAATTTTCCGGGGGAGCATGCCCCCGGACCCCCCTAGAAAGATAGGCGCTTTGCGCCGTCGGCTCGGCGCTTCGCTCCTTCACACCCGTATCTTCACAATATACTTTTGGAAACCCCCCCCCATAAAATGAATTGATCCGCCCCTGGTAAGTCTAAACAGACAGACAAACAGACAGCAGCCAAAGAAAAGACAGGAACAATACAGACGAAAGGGACACAAAGTAATTAAAGCATAGTTGGGTCTTTTTCCTGAGTCCTGAGCTGTGTACAAGGTTAAACCATAGGTTACGAAGTTGACTTTTCTTTTATGAACTGAGACATTTTAACCACACACATTGACTTCCTTAATACATACTGGTTCCATATAATTATATCCTTGGCCTGCATATCAAGTATTATTAATAGTTGCACAGTTTGTTTGTGTCTACGTTAAGTAAATTACAAGGGTTTCAAAGTACGTCAACTTCGTAACTGAGAAACCAAAGGTCGTGACACGATTTAGAGCACTAACAATCAGAAAAAAAAGAAGACAAAAATAAAATCATATTTTTGGTCGCATGTCTGTATCAATATCTAAATGGAGTACTACTGAAAAAAAGAAAGGATACTACATCGTATGTGTCATTTAATTTACCTTATAATAATCTAAAGAATTGACAATGCATGTCTGTATCAATATCTAAATGGAGTACTACTGAAAAAAAGAAAGGATACTACATCGTATGTGTCATTTAATTTACCTTATAATAATCTAAAGAATTGACAATGCATGTCACAAAATTTGTACCCTGCTCTGGAGAACAACATAGATATAGATACAAACAGACGACCGCAACGCAATCAATCCAAACCACTGAACCACACAGCTTCTCACCGGTGGTGGGGTTGTCGACGACGGAGATGACGCCGTAGTTGTAGGTGTGTCCAAGCACCACCCACATGAGGGAGAAGAATCTGATGCCATGGAGACAGTGGATGGCCTTGGGACTCTTGGAACCGCTCAGCACTTTGGGCATGTTGGTCAGCAACGAGAAAGCCTTCACCAGTTTCGGGACACCTGTTCAAACCAACACACACACACATTAAACTTGTTTTGAACATAAATATAAACTTGGCCCAAAAATTATTGCAACCATTTTCGCACCTAAATTAAAGCTACAATTCCCGTGTTCTTTCATTAAAACTTTATATGCCAGTTAAAGCTGTGGTCTATTTATGACTTTCCGGGGCTACGAGGTTGAAAAATAGGGATACAATCATGTACAGAATTCTGTACAGCAAACGCTACCCGAAACCCCACCTATACGGCGTGTATGACCTTTAACTTTAGAGCTTCAATCAACGCTTGAATTTTGCAGGGATAACATCCTGTTTGCTCTCTCAAGACTGATCATATTTTATCTTCAAGAGAGATCGAGGGGAAATAATAAACAAGTTTCAAGTTTCAAGTTTTATTTATTCCAATAAAACCCCGTGAGGGTACATGGAAAATTAAAAAACACAATAAAAACACATTTCATTCAACACCAAATAAAAGGAACTAAAACAAAAAGAAATCAGACTATGTACAGAAAAGGGAGTTGAGGGGTGAGGGAGAGCAAAAACAATACAAGAAACAATTCAACAATAATAATAATAAATAATAATAATAATAATAATAATAATAATAATAATAATAATAATAATAATAATAATAATAATAATAATGATAATAATAATACAAAAAATAATAAAACATTACAAGTGCAAAATGATTACATACATTTCTTTACTATGGGAAATGGGGGGAAGGGAGGGGGGGGTGATGGGTGGGTTAACATAAGGACAAAGATACTATTACAAACAACACAAAACAGATAACGGAATATAAAGCTAAAAGAGAATTAAATTTTACTCGCTTCTCAAACAGTCCATGACAAGTGTCATGAACTTTGCGAGTTTTAGCAATAAACTCTTTTTTGTAGTGGAAAAAAGCTCTCTGAATTTAACTGAATTGGGGCGGGCATAATAATAGCACCGTAACAACTGTTTTCTATAATTGGTAAAGAAAGGACATACAAAAATATAATGGAACTCGTCCCCAAGGTCACCCGGTGAAGATTTGATCTCTCGACCTCTCGACTTTGAGACTTCGTGTCTCATGTCCTAACCACTAGGCTAATGCGCCAATAGAGAAAAAGAAGGAAAAACATTGATATGAATTCATGTTATGTTATTCTTGAGGCAGCATGATTTATATCTCTATCCGCCCATTGTTCAGAAGTGAATACATGTATAACTATTTCTTAGATGTCTGGTTTCAACTGCACAGAGCTTTGGAGAGATTCAATTACTGTTCTTGTCATTTTCTTGCATGTTGTAAATAGGCCTAGAGATATCGCAGCTATTTGCATTGCGCGAATGTCGTGTAGCATGACGGTGTAAACATGTACTGCGATTCCGTAAAACATGTTTGCAAATAAAGGCAAATTGTAATGTCAATTGTTACGTTTTTGCAACACATGAATGGTATTTCAAGCGTAGAATGATATAAAATTATCAATCTTTTATATTTGACAACACTGGTGAAGTGGCCTAGCGGTTAAGACATCGGCCCCGACATTTCGAGGCCCGAGGCCTTGAGTTCGTATACCTGCCAAGTCGATTATTTTTTCTGCTCGATCCTTCTTGACAAATATGCTCAGCTCTGCGAGAGCAAACCGGATGTTACCACTGCAAAATTCAAGCGTTGACTGAAGCTCTCAAGGTCATACACGCCGTATAGGTGGGGTTTTGGGTAGTGTTTGCTGTACAGAAATCTGTACATGATTTTGTCCCTATTTTTCAACCTCGTATCCCCGGAAAGTCATAAATAGACCACAGCTTTAAGGCCGTTCACTTGACTATTAGGTTCACTTATTGGATTAAAGATATCTTTTACAGGGATCACGTGACCGCCGCTCAAATAAGGGTGCTCTCAAAATCGACCAGACACAAACGGAAGGGCCCAGTTAAAAATCGACAAAACAACACAATAGGCAAAACTTTGCAACTTTTACATACGAGAAGAAAGTCAAATCAGTTATCTACCCTGAACAGGTTGATTTGTTTAGCTAGCTTGCGTATTTCGTGTGCTATGCTAGTCCCACTGATGCGGGACTTTTTGCGTCACTTTGCGGGACTTTTTGCGTCATATTTTAGGGGTGTCATAACAAAAAGCGCTGTACTTTCGCAATGACTCAGTGGATTGCTTTGACACTTTAAGAATAATTTACCAACATGCTCGAGATACCTCGAGCGAACTTTTGATTCATTACAGATATTTGTTAAGATGTGACGTAATGTTTCGGAAAAAGTTGTTAACCAAAAAGTTCATGACTTTGCATGGGAACATCTGATGAAACCGCTGCAGCAAGAAAGAGAATTCAGCTATGGAATTCTTTGTGCCGGAAAGTGCTTTGGTCATTAATAAAAAGGCCAAACATAGTGACGCCTCGATTTGTTTATTCGTCTTCGTTCAAAGGTGAACAGAACACCTCAACCAGTTCAAATCAACAGGTTACTGTGAGTATAAGCCGCAAGGTCGCTCTTTCATCTTTTCCACCACTTTTTGTCCTTCGTTCTATTTCAGATTTTCTACCTTGACCCAATTTCCCCATCAAGCCAAAACTGACTTATTTCATCTCAATGTATCTTTTGTTTTGTTTCAAATTAGTTTTTTTCTCCTTCGTTATTTCTTGTTCAAATTTCTTATCTTGAATCATTGCCAAGCCAAAATTGACTTCCTCCATCTCATGTTATCTTGATTTTTGTTTTCTTTGAGTTCATACTATTTTCTCCATTATTTCTATTTCAGATTTCTTACCTTGAAGCATGTTTTTCTCATTAGGCTAAAACTGACATCTTTCATCTCAATTTTTTTAATTTTCCTCTCCATGATCTTTTTTTGCGAGCGCACCGAAACTGGAAAGAGACTCACCCATTTCGTGCTGGCTTCTGCCTGTCACAGCCTTGGCGTAGGACGGGGGCGGACTGTGCTTCTGTTGCACGTGCGCTCTCGACAGATTTGATGAGGGCGGTAGTCCGTCCTTGAACACAGGGGGCTCCTCTCTGTGGTGCACGTAACTCACGGGAAGAACGGCGTCCCCTGTTTGCTTGGACGTGCTAGGTTCCATTCCGCTCAGATTGGCATACCCTGCAGGGTGTCACCGTTTGATTTGAACATAACTTTTTTTAAGGAAATATGTTTATTAAGGATTCATTCGCTCGGCTTCCTGACGAGTGGGCGAAAACTGATTCTATCAAGATAAGTTTTGTGTGAATATTTGTTTGTCTGTTCACTTAAAAGACCGTTGGGTCGAATTATCTGTGAATGTATTGTTTTGTC
>NC_090254.1:42562057-42564557 GCF_037325665.1 Littorina saxatilis | reverse complement strand
TTTTACTTTGACCTTGCTTCAGGATAGTACACAATGGAGTTTAGTTTGACAACAAGAGGTGCTCGCTGCATTTTGTTTGAAAATCATGTCTACGTAAAACAAAAAGACTTAACCAAAGGTGTAGAATGTTGGGAGTGTAACAAGAGGCGAGATCATGGATGTAAGGCGAAGATTCACGTAAAAGAAACACAGCTGAAGAAGAAAATCAATGACCATAACCATTCTGGAAACCGAGGAAGAGGTGATATTGTGAAGTTGAGGGCAATGAAGTTGAATTGAGGGCAGTACGCAAGATTGCTGGCCTGTCTTGTGTTCCTCAAGAAGACGTGATTTGCGTCTTTGACAATATGGAAGAGGCGAACGAAGCAAAAAAACACTACAAAAAGCATAACAGGAGCACACTTTTCACGCAGGGGAATGCAACTTTCCACAGCCACTGAAACAAAAAATGTGATAACTACGATGATGCATGAAGAAACTAGTATGAAATGAATACCCATGGGGGTATTGTCCGGGGGGGGGGGGGGGAAATAGACCCCGGGGGGATAAGTCCGGGGGGGAAATTGACCAGGGGGAAGAAGTCCTGGGGGGGAAATGTCCAGGGGGGTGAAGTCGGGGGGGGGGGGATTGTCCTAGAACCGTGTGTATGTGTGTGTATGTGTGTGTGTGTATGTGTGTGTGTATGTGTGTGTGTGTATGTGTGTGTGTATGTGTGTGGGTATGTGTAAGGGCGTGCGTGTGTGTATGTGTGTGCGTGCTTGTGCGTGCGTGCTTGTGCGTGCGCGAGTGTGCGTGTTGGCATGTGCGTTTGCGTGCGTTGGTGTGTGCGCTCGCGTGCGAGCGTGCAAATGTGTGTATTCCTGAATTTGGAACGTTCGCACTCTAAATGGATTGCATTGTCATGGACATACTCACAGGGCAACAATTGCTGACGGATCATCTTCAAGATCGTCCTCCTCCCCGCAGAACACGTTGTGTACACTGATGTTGTACGGCTGCAGTTTTCCTGCAACACCAAGGCGTAAAATAATGTAAGACAACTGATGTTATTGAAAAGGCTAACAAAATACTACATGACACAGATGTTGTACGGCTGCAGTTTTCCTGCAACGACAAGTCACAGAATAATGTAAGACAACTGATGTTATTGAAAAGGCTAACAAAATACTAAATGACACTGATGTTTTCCTGCAACGACAAGTCACATAATAACGTAAGACAACTGATGCTGTATGGCTACAATTTTCCCGCAAAGTCAAAACAGAATAAAATGTTAGACAGCTGATGTTGTATGGCTGCAATTTACATGTTCAAATTCAAAAGCACCCCCCCCCCATCCCCCTAATGAAATAAAAGTAAATAAATGCTTCCTGTTGTTCAGTCGACGTCACAAATTCTCAGCTGAATACCAGCAAACTACAATCTTGTCTGATCCCTTGGGGACCCATACACCTTGTAAACCATCACAGTTTACGCACCAACACCAGTCTGTCCCAGTGTAACACGAAATTTTTACTCCACGAAAAAGTTACTCCGGAGTACAAATTCCGTACGAAATTCTTACTCCGAGTACATTTTTCGTACGAGAAAAGAACTCCCCAAGGCACGAAAAAATTACTCCTTCCACGTAATTTTTACCCCCCATTTTTTTTTTACTTCCAGTAAAATTCTCGTACGCAAAAATGGGATGCGGGCGAAGGGATAATGCCAATCTGTGATCTTGCGCAAACGAATGTCGCGCTACCCTCCCTCCACCCCTTCCACCACCAAGACTAGGGAGTATAAATTTCGTACATCTGGCACGGGAAGTTAAATTGCTCGTGTTAGGGTGAAGTAATTTATTCGTTTTTTATTCGTCAGGGGAGTAACATTTGTGTACGAAATGTTTACTCGGAACTCACCTGTCGTGGGGAGTAATTTTCTCGTGAAATGGGGGAGTGCTTTTTTCGTAAAGGGAGTGACATTTTCGTACGACATTTTTACTCCGGAGTAAAAATCTCGTGGGAGTAATGTTCTCGTGTTACACCGGCTTTCACATTGGTTGAGACCATCTTTCCACTTACACTTCTACCCAGAATCCACTGCCTGCGTGACTTCTTTGTGTGAACATAGAGTTCGGAATACTCTGTTGAATTACTTTTGGCAGGTTTCATGGTATTAGGCCATTTTGATAGTCTCAGATTTGCTTAGTCTTTTAAATCCATATCTGTGAGAATCTGCTGTATTTGTTGTATTAACATGCAAACTAGTTGTTGTTTAAATACTTTTTTGAAAATAAAAGTTGAAATTTTTGATAATGTGTTTATTTATGTGCGTTGTGAATGGTGGCGATCGTCAAAATACGGACGGATGAATTTACTTTTGCCACAGCATCACTAAACAAAGAACTAAATTCCAACACACACATGCACAAGTATCAATGCTGTGGTGGTTGAGAGTGCCAGAACACATTGAAATGATTGTTTTTCAACAACAATCGATATCCATACACAAATTCTAA
>NC_090254.1:42514557-42552057 GCF_037325665.1 Littorina saxatilis | reverse complement strand
GAGAGTGAGAGAGAGAGAGACTCAGACTCAGACTCAGACTCAGACTCAGAACTTTATTACAAAAGGATAAAGGTTTTAGGCAAAGCCTATTCTTCCAACCTGTCCTTTATACAACACATAAAGACAGACGGACATAAAAAATAAAACTTCAATCAGATAAGATACAGAATTTTATCGCATTTTTACTGATCACATGACAAAACATGCTGTTGTCATTGGTCAACTAGGAACTGTATATCAATTGACATCGCGCAGGAAGTTCCCAGCGAATTTGATATCGCGCAGGAAGTAGTTTATCAATTTTAATTTTGAAGAATAAAATCTCACCTGAAGGAAACAAATGTCTCCCTTTTTTTTAAATCACAAATTTATAAAAGAAAAGTAATTGAATCAGAAAGATTAAGCTGTGCAATGAATAAAATCAAACTGTTCCCACCCAGCATTAACAGAGAAGTAGTAGAAAAGAATGTTACAATCTTACCGACTGAGGTAGTTGGAACAGCCATAAACAAAGCTGACCTTGAAAGTACCAGCAGTGGCAGTACTTAGAAAACTGTGAGATCTCTTGCAGTGTTTCAGCGCACATCACTCACAAAAAGGCAGGAAATGAGCAGCCGATTTAAACAGTTCGCACCTGCATGAACAATTGTCCACCTTTCTTAGTCGTAGCCATTCAACATCAACCGAACAACTTTCAGCATGTTTCACACATTCACAGCGCCATTTTGGATGCGTCGTAAGCGAGACTGAGCTTCGACATTATTATGTAGTCCGCCGATACCGACAAATACCTGAAAGCTTTCTTGGTCACAGAAAATTAGCCAGAGGACTTCGCTGATACTACCTGGCGCACTTCAGTTCCTGCCATCGTTCAGAATTGCCAAATCGAACAGTCAAAAAGAGTACGACTGAGGAAGTAACTCAGTGGGACATTCTTCGCTGTTCCTTCGAACTGGCAACTCCACTGAACTTGTTAGCCTTTGTTGGTGATCTGTTTCGACCGTATATTTTTGTTCTTTTTTCATTATAAATGCCTTATTTTGTCTGAGAAAAAGAACCAGTTACTGAAAAATAAAAGTAAGAGCAGCAAAGTTACGTCGGAAAGCAGGAAAAGACAACCCAACATTTCCAACATTAAATACAAGGCAGTAGCCTCCCTTGCGTTTGTCTGACTTCTTAGGTAGGTTTATGATTCCTACTGTTCCGAAATCGAATGCGATAAAATCGTTATCGTTAGATTTGACTGTGATATCAACATTTATCAGTCTGAATGTCGAGAAAGGCTGAATCATATCAGATCTCGGCTTACGCCTCGATCTGATATGAGTTCAGCTTTCTCGACATTCAGACTGATAAATGTTGATATCACAGTCAAATCTAACGATAACTAACAACATTGTATGGATTGCAACACAATGTGCATTTAAGGAATTATATAAGGAGAACTCAAAAATTACAAAATTACATTGACATAGTTAAACCTTTCATTTTGAGAATTAAGTTGCTCAAATCAGCTACACATCCGTTAACACTAGTACAAAATGTTCAACAAAATAACAATCGAACAAGACATTTCATTCACGAATGATGTGTGAACGTGACTGTCTCTTAAACATTTTCACTGAAGTTGCATTTCTTATCTGTTGGGGGAAGGAGTTCCAGAGAAAAGCTCCCGAGAAGGCTAAGCTCGATTTGTAGAGGTCTATGCGAGGTATAGGAGGGATGATTTTCTGGGATCCATATCTTTTTGTGGCATGTTTGAAATGGGATTGCAAATATTTAGGATAGTCGTCATTTAGAATGTTATACATGAACACAGCCTTGTTTAAAGTCAACCGATCTTTGAAGTGGAGGAAATTCAGGAGCTTTAGTTTATCATCCGTGGACCTATTCAAATCATGCAGAATAAGTTTTGCAGCTCGGCGATGCAGGGAATTGAATCTTATTAAATGAACATCACTGCAGTTATCCCAAAGTGTCGAAACGAAGTTTATATGAGGCATTATGTGGGCGTAATAGAACATCGTAAGTGCTTCAGAATCTGCGTAATGCCTTAATTTTGATAACATGAACAAATTCACTGATACTAATTTGCAAATATTACTCAAATGAGTTTGCCATTTCAACTCTTGATCAATGGTAATATAAGATGTTTGATGGGTTGTTGACAGTCAGCTTTTTTGTCGGTCCGAGGGGGAGCATATCGTCTTTTGTTTCATATTTATTGACAAAGGCCGAAGGCCGCGGTCAATAAATATGAAACAAAAGTCGATATGCCCCCCGAGGACCGACAAAAAAGCTGGCCTGGCAACAAACCATCAAACATCGTTTTTGTCATCATTTTGGTGGTACAAAATTAAGTGCAAAATCAACACAGGGAGCCATGGTTTGAAACGCGAGTTCTGTTATCATAATGCATGTTCGGGGCCCCAGCACGTTGTTCAAAGCTGGCGTGCGAAAGCAACTTACTGTGTGTGATTTGAGTTTATAATGTTGAGACAAGTATGTCAGGTTTGAGGATGCGAAGTTCTGTAGGTTCCGACTACAGAGTGGTGTGTGAAACCAACAGTAAGCGCCTTTGAGACGATAGTGCCCACATGTTGCATTCGAGCGATGGGATTGTCGTATTTCAAACGAGGTGATTTGCTTGCACAGTCAGCGTTGACCATCTCACAACAGATCTGTTATGTGGATTATCGTGCGACGTTCGAGTCGGGGGCAAGGAATCGCAGGAAGCAAAGATGAGTCTTTTTCCATTGTCACCTTTCTTTCCGGTTGTTGGTGCATATAATATTGTGCGGACAAAATGATGCGACGGCGAGTGTTTTTTGCCTCCAAGATTTTGTGGTGTGGGTATTGTTTTGCTCGTTTCATACCCACACCAAAACCTGAAACACACCCCACCCCACCCTCCCCCTCCCTCACAATCAGTCCATGAACACAAACACTGACACACACCCAACCCTTCACTTGCACACCTGCAACGCAGACGATCATATTATTGATTAAATATTCATATAGGTCAGCGTTGGGTTTTTTGTTCTTGTTTGTGTTATTGCAGAATCGGTTTTCTCTTATTGCTACACGTGTCTCTTCATTACATTTCACCATCGCCCTACCACCCAGCCCCTCTCGGTATTCCACCCCTCGGTTTTCAGTGGTAAATATTTGTAATCGAATATTGAAGCTACGTTGAGTCAAAGGTCACAGAAGATTTGCATCGTGCAGCACCGCACGAATTGGGTCAAAGGACACAAACGATTTGCGTCGTGCCGCGAAGGAAAGATAGTCGCGATCTTGTTTCACATTGCCTCTCTGTTTTTCATTAGACTTGTCATTCTGCTTGCTCGGCTTTGTCAGATGTCTTCATTTCTTGTTGCTTGTTTCTTTATTATATTTTTTTTTATTTGCGTTTAGTTTATCGATACAACGTCTTGTGCACGGGTCAAAATGTGTGTGTCAGGGGTCAATTGGTTTGACTTAAACTTGACGTTCGTGTTTCTCCAAACAGAGATACACGCACTCCATGACTTTGTGAGAAGATAAAACATATCGATAGGTTTCATTTGTTTGCGATAAAGCATAAATGTATGACCTTTGATGAGGTAGTTTTGTTTTTTGTTTACATTTGCCAGTTTGCCAGTTCGTATTTGGAACTTGGCGAAGCAGTGTCGTCTGTAATTTAGGTCTAATATAGGTCCCTGGGTCTGGGAAACGCCAATGAAAAGAACAGAAGAATCCTCGAGCGTTTCTATTGGGTTTGCTTTTGATTATCCATGTAATAGGGCTTCCTGCAACTATGGTAACCGGGGATTTATTCCCCGGGGAACATGACATTTATTTCCCAGGTGCTTGTGAATGAAAACTCGTGAAAATGATGACAACACATATTATTCTATGTTCACTAACTTGCTGCACTTGAGTTGAGCCAACTGACAGTTGTAGTAGTAAAGGACTTAACTGGTGTTTTTGTCTCGTGGTTATCACCATACTCTTTGTTTTAATCGGATGAATGATCATTGCATTAGAAACGCACCACTCAGTGATTTCATCCACACTTGTTTGAAGAGGAGAGTTGACGGATTGCAAAGATGTTTGACTGGTGTGAACAGAAGAGTCATCCGCGAGAGAGAGAGAGAGAGAGAGAGAGAGAGAGAGAGAGAGAGAGAGAGAGAGAGAGAGAGAGAGAGAGAGACAGACAGACAGACAGACAGACAGAGACAGAGAGACAGACAGAGAGAAACAGACAGACAGAGAGAGAGAGAGAGGGGGGGAGAGAGAGAGAGAGAGTGAGAGTGAGAGAGAGAGAGCGAACGAGAGAGAGAGAGAGAGAGAGAGAGAGAGAAAGAGAGAGAGAGAGAAAGAGAGAGGGAGAGGGAGAGGGGGGAGGGAGAGGGAGAGAGAGTGACCGAGTTAGAAAGAGAGAGTGAGAAAGAGACAGAGAGAGAATGCGAGAGAGAGAGAGAGAGAAAGAGAGAGAGAGAGAGAAAGAGGGGGAGAGGGAGAGGGAGAGAGAGTGACCGAGTTAGAAAGAGAGAGTGAGAAAGAGACAGAGAGAGATTGCGACAGAGAGAGAGAGAGAGATAGAGAGAGACAGAGAGAGAGGCAGAGACAGAGACAGAGACAGAGAGACATACAAGCAAAAAAACCCAGAGAGACACAGATACAGGGGGGAAGGGGGGGGAGGTACAAGAATTGCTTGGAGAGGGGGACTGTTCAGGGTGATCGTCTTGTGGAGAGAGAGAGAGAGAGAGAGAGAGAGAGAGAGAGAGAGAGAGAGAGAGAGAGAGAGAAAGAGAGGGAGAGGGAGATGGAGAGGGAGAGGGAGAAAGAGTGACCGAGTTAGAAAGAGAGAGTGAGAAAGAGACAGAGAGAGAATACGACAGAGAGAGACAGAGACAGAGACAGAGACAGAGACAGAGAGACAGAGAGAGACAGAGAGAGAGAGAGACATACAAGCAAAAAAAACCAGAGAGACACAGATACATACAAATGGGAACAGGGGGGGGGGGGGGTACAAGAATTGCTTGGAGAGGGGGACTGTTCAGGGTGATCGTCTTGTGGAATCAAATTTAGTGGCGACAAGCCTAAAGCCAAGGCTAGAAGACCCTGACCTCCAGGTGGAAGCAACATGACAGCACTGCCCGTGATAAACCAATGAGACACTGTCATCTTCCGCATGAGAGAGATAAATAGATCCCTGCGCCTTGAGTCCGAGTCTGGAGATACGCGCGCGATATAAGACTTCATACAACATCATACAACTACAGTGGAGTGTCTTCGTGTCGGGTGTGTGCAGCACCGCTCAAAGTCCAAACTACCGCGGGTATTTCAAGTGCCGAGTCACACAACTTACATGGATATCTGCACGATCAAAGATACGGGTTGGTGTTGTGGTAGGTACCGGGGGGGGGGGGGGGGGGGGGTGGTTATAGTTTTCCCTTCAACCGATGTTGTGTAGAGGGGGATAGCACGTGTGACAAGTCATGCTAACTAAGTTGGCCAGACAAGTAAACTTGACAACTTGATCTGGCCCTGCCCGGAATAGAAACAAGCAACACAAACATCAGTAAGAGATAGTGGGGTTTTTTTTTTTACGTTCCTTCAACCGATCTGAGGATGAGAGAGAGAGAGAGAGCGAGAGCGAGAGAGAGAGGGAGAGAGAGAGAGAAAGAGAGAGAGAGAGAGACAGAGAGACAGAGAGACAGAGAGAGACAGAGAGAGAGAGAAAGAGAGAGAGAGAGAGAGAGAGAGAGAGAGAGGGAGAGAGACAGAGATAGAGAAAAAGAGAGAGAGAGAGAGAGACAGAGAGACAGAGAGAGACAGAGAGAGAGAGAAAGATAGATAAAGAGACAGAGGATGAAGAAGTAGACAGAGAGTGAGAGAGAGGGACGGAGAGATAGACAGACATGTAGAGAAAGAGAGTGAAATACACACAAAAACAAGGAGAGAGACTGAGACTGAGAGAGAGCGAGGGAGACAGAGACAGAGAGACTTTACACGCTGCTCACGGTAAGCACCGAGTGTCCACCCAAAGCAACGTGAACGTGAATGAAACGGAGCAAAATATAAACAACAGCACACAACAGCAACAACAACAAATCTAACCAACCACGGAGCGCAGAATTGGGCATTCCCTCTTTTATCAAGTTCTAACACACGGCTGATATCAGTACATGTTCTCACATGAAATTCCAAACTAGAGCAAGAAGATAACACATTTTAATGGCCGCCGTGACCTTTCAAATTCGAATGTTCGATTGACCGAATTGAGCCAACATGCTTCAGAATGTGACAATTAACTGTGCACAAGTATCGTCTACAGACTGTTTACCTGGAGGTATCAAAACCTTAGGTATATCCGCAGCTGGATTTTGTGTCATCACCATCATCATCATACTAAACAATCATCACAATATTATTTTCTTCGTGTTACGTTTGAAGCATCCACTTTATCTATTTCCGGCTCTGTCGGTGCAGTGTTGAGACTGGCCGATATTTCATACCTGATACCGCTGCTGGTGACATGCCTACCTTGAGTCTGTCATGATCGTTATCAAACCCTGACAGGTGTGAAAACCCGTATCAGCAAAACAGATTGCTGCCGAATGTCAATATTTAGACATTCACAGTCATTGCTGAGTTTGAAGTGACCATGATAACAGACACGTACATTTTGACAATGTTTGTTTGTTTGTTTGTTTGTTTGTTTGCTTAACGCCCAGCCGACCACGAAGGGCCATATCAGGGCGGTGCTGCTTTGACATATAACGTGCGCCACACACAAGACAGAAGTCGCAGCACAGGCTTCATGTCTCACCCAGTCACATTATTCTGACACAGGACCAACCAGTCCTAGCACTAACCCCATAATGCCAGACGCCAGGCGGAGCAGCCACTAGATTGCCAATTTTATAGTCTTAGGTATGACCCGGCCGGGGTTCGAACCCACGACCTTTTTGACAAAGTTATCGCTCAGTTCGCTAGTCTTTTGAATCCAGGCCGGATCAACTTGATGTGCAGACTCAGAGACGGTATTTATGTCCCAACCCCGTGTCACCACAGTGGCACGTAAAATATCTCGCTTATTCTGCCATAATTCATACATTCATTCATTCATCTATTTCTTTATTCAGTTATGTATGTATGTGTATTTATATGATGCATTAATGTGTTGATTTATTCATTTATTTTTTTAATTTATTGATGTATTTTATCTTATTTATGTATTTATTTATACTCATTTATTTATTTTTTTTGTTGGCTGTTGTGCTTAATTCATTGCTCGGGGATGCTACGGGGATTCATTTTCTTCAGCAAATCTAATTTAGTTTAGCAAAAAGTGTCCACCATGCACGGACAACAGTCAGGATGTTGAATGTTGCTATGTGTACGTCCAAGGCAGGGCTCCCCTCGGACGCCCGTCCCAGAGGGTCCATGGACCCCCTGAGCAGAGTTTTAGAGGGTCCCAAGAGTCCCAGGTCCCCGAACCCCCTATTTACATATAACGCATTGTGATCGCGAATAATATGATATGGGTTTTTTTTATTACCAGAATATTCGAGGAGGACACTTCAACTATACCAAGTCAAATGCAACTCACACGAACACTCTGTTCCTACGTGAAAATGGGATCATTTGTGTTTGCATTTTGACGACTAAAGTCTGAAAAGAGTATACGCACGACAGAGGAAATTGAGTGCGTCCCGGGACCCGCTCTTTATAGGTTTAGTGCGTCCCGGGACCCGCTCTGTGTAGGTTTAGTGCGTCCCGGGACCCGCTCTGTGTAGGTTTAGTGCGTCCCGGGACCCGCTCTTTGTAGGTTTAGTGCGTCCCGGGACCTGTTCTGTGTAGGTTTAGTGCGTCCCGGGACCTGCTCTGTGTAGGTTTAGTGCGTCCCGGGACCTGCTCTGTGTAGGTTTAGTGCGTCCCGGGACCCGCTCTTTGTCGGTTTAGTGCGTCCCGGGACCCGCTCTGTGTAGGTATAGTGCGTCCCGGGACCCGCTCTGTGTTGGTTTAGTGCGTCCCGGGACCCGCTCTGTGTAGGTTTAGTGCGTCCCGGGACCCGCTCTGTGTAGGTTTAGTGCGTCCCGGGACCCGCTCTGTGTAGGTTTAGTGCGTCCCGGGACCCGCTCTGTGTAGGTTTAGTGCGTCCCGGGACCCGCTCTGTGTAGGTTTAGTGCGTCCCGGGACCCGCTCTGTGTAGGTTTAGTGCGTCCCGGGACCCGCTCTGTGTAGGTTTAGTGCGTCCCGGGACCCGCTCTGTGTAGGTTTAGTGCGTCCCGGGACCCGCTCTGTGTAGGTAAAGTGCGTCCCGGGACCCGCTCTGTGTAGGTTTAGTGCGTCCCGGGACCCGCTCTGTGTAGGTTTAGTGCGTCCCGGGACCCGCTCTGTGTAGGTTTAGTGCGTTCCGGGACCCGCTCTGTGTAGGTTTAGTGCGTCCCGGGACCCGCTCTGTGTAGGTTTAGTGCGTCCCGGGACCCGCTCTGTGTAGGTAAAGTGCGTCCCGGGACCCGCTCTGTGTAGGTTTAGTGCGTCCCGGGACCAGCTCTGTGTAGGTTTAGTGCGTTCCGGGACCCGCTCTGTGTAGGTTTAGTGCGTCCCGGGACCCGCTCTGTGTAGGTTTAGTGCGTTCCGGGACCCGCTCTGTGTAGGTTTAGTGCGTCCCGGGACCCGCTCTGTGTAGGTAAAGTGCGTCCCGGGACCCGCTCTGTGTAGGTTTAGTGCGTCCCGGGACCAGCTCTGTGTAGGTTTAGTGCGTTCCGGGACCCGCTCTGTGTAGGTTTAGTGCGTCCCGGGACCCGCTCTGTGTAGGTTTAGTGCGTTCCGGGACCCGCTCTGTGTAGGTTTAGTGCGTCCCGGGACCAGCTCTGTGTAGGTTTAGTGCGTTCCGGGACCCGCTCTGTGTAGGTTTAGTGCGTCCCGGGACCCGCTCTGTGTAGGTTTAGTGCGTTCCGGGACCCGCTCTGTGTAGGTTTAGTGCGTCCCGGGACCCGCTCTGTGTAGGTAAAGTGCGTCCCGGGACCCGCTCTGTGTAGGTTTAGTGCGTCCCGGGACCAGCTCTGTGTAGGTTTAGTGCGTTCCGGGACCCGCTCTGTGTAGGTTTAGTGCGTCCCGGGACCCGCTCTGTGTAGGTTTAGTGCGTTCCGGGACCCGCTCTGTGTAGGTTTAGTGCGTCCCGGGACCAGCTCTGTGTAGGTTTAGTGCGTTCCGGGACCCGCTCTGTGTAGGTTTAGTGCGTCCCGGGACCCGCTCTGTGTAGGTTTAGTGCGTTCCGGGACCCGCTCTGTGTAGGTTTAGTGCGTCCCGGGACCCGCTCTGTGTAGGTAAAGTGCGTCCCGGGACCCGCTCTGTGTAGGTTTAGTGCGTCCCGGGACCAGCTCTGTGTAGGTTTAGTGCGTTCCGGGACCCGCTCTGTGTAGGTTTAGTGCGTCCCGGGACCCGCTCTGTGTAGGTTTAGTGCGTTCCGGGACCCGCTCTGTGTAGGTTTAGTGCGTTCCGGGACCCGCTCTGTGTAGGTTTAGTGCGTCCCGGGACCCGCTCTGTGTAGGTTTAGTGCGTCCCGGGACCAGCTCTGTGTAGGTTTAGTGCGTTCCGGGACCCGCTCTGTGTAGGTTTAGTGCGTCCCGGGACCCGCTCTTTATAGGTTTAGTGCGTCCCGGGACCCCCTACATGAACTTCTAGTACGTGATTTCGGCTTCTAGTGCGTACAGGACGCAGGGACGCGCTCTATGGGGAGCCCTGCTACAAGGACAAGAAGCAAAACAAGAACTAATTTCGACATACAGCATAACATTGAATGCGTGATATGATTGTGAATGCGTGATATATACGATGTGAATGCGTGATATTTTGTGTAAAAAATTCCATCTCACACGGCAGAAATTAATATGTAAATCGCCGTGAGCTCTTGTGAGAAACGGCGATTAATAAATGTCCATTATTATTATTATTATTATTATTGCAGCCAAAGTTATTGGTCCAAACAAAACTAGTTTAGATAAGCAATACGGATCACCCCGTAAACACTCCTTCTAATTCGACCAACACCCCCCCCCCCCCCACCCATCCACCCACACCCCGAAATGATGTATGCATATCAGTGTATGGTGTAGGTATGGTCACTCACACGGGGAGAAAGAAAGCTTTTATACGCTGTGGGAGAATTCGCGTACAGTGGACATCCTTTAAAAAAACTAATTAATGACAGTCTGTTTTCTAATGTTAAAACTGAACTCTTCTTCAGTATTATTCATTTATTTATTAACATAATGATTATTTTATACATCTGTTTATTCATATGCACATTTATCATCTTATTCGTCGGTTCGTTAGTTTATTTATTCCTACTTGTTTGATATTTTGGCAATGAAATATTGTATCTTGATGATCTGATCTCTCATTTTTACTCTTTCAGCCTGCTCTCACTCTCTCCCTATCCCTCTTCCCTTCCCTCCCCTCCCCTCTCTTTCTCTCACTCTCTCGTCCTCTCTCTCTCTCTCTCTCTCTCTCTCTCTCTCTCTCTCTCTCTCTCTCTCTCTCTCTTGTTCCCCTCTCTCCCTATCTGTGACCCCCCCCCCCCCCCCCCCCCGCTTCTCTACGATAACCAACAACCCAAGTAAAATTTATTTGTTTAGAGTACATATGTACTCTGCTTAGAGTCCAGTCTGGTGCAAATGACCCCAAGTTAAAATTCGGTGCACAAGAGAATTATCAACATTTTTAAAACATGGTTTACTGACCTATTTGTGTGCTCCGCTGCTAGGAGGAAAAGAATTGTCAAGTATCGTATCAGTCCGAGGCAAGAAAACGATAAGTAAAAAAGGGATTTGAAAGAAAGGCGGAGAGATATTCTATTCAATTCGGGTAAAAGGAAGGTCAAGAGATCTGATAATTTGTGAACCTGACCCCAACGCAAATCACATGAAATGTCACACGTTTACTTTGTTTTATCTTGTTGTTACCCTTATCTGCGTTCCTTGGCTAACATTTTCTGTTTTCCCCATTGTACTTACAAGCAAGGAATACATCAGTGATGTGGCTCTGTGTCAGTACTTCAAATTAAGTTTGCACCTGCCAGAGTCCTGAAAGAGTGGGGTACACATTGAGGACAATAATAGGACATGGTTTAGAAACAGGCAATTTACTTACATTGAGGCTTTCTGTTGACAAAACGAGACGGCAAACAAGATTGCCCCAGACAGGCAATGCCGATCAACCAACCCTTCCTGTTAACGCTCTGAATCCCCCCCCCCCCCCCCCAAAAAAAAAAAAAAAAAAAAAAAAACCGACAATAAACAAGAAACACAAAAAATACAAACAATAACAATAACAACGGCAATAACAACAACGACAACGACGACGACAACAACAACAACGACAACAACAACAACAACCACAACAGCGACAACAACAACATCAACAACACCAACAACAACAACAACAACAACAACAACAACAACAACAACAACAACAACAACAACAACAACAACAACAACAACAGGAATAAATCAACAAGCAATACTATAGAAATAGAAGAGTAAAAGAAAACAAGCAGCTTCAAACAGAAAAAGCAAATAAACAAAGAGTTGACAAATTGAAACGTCTAGCTCAGACACAAGCAGAAACCCTTGTTTGTAGCAGAACAGGAATGCAAACTAATTTATGAACCCAAGCGCACGTTTCGCGATGACGGTAGTTTAACTTTGAATCTCTGAATTATCTGTTTTATCTCATTACTTTCATTAGTGAGCCATTCTCTTTCAAAATGTTGCTATCACAAACAGGTGCACTTGAGTGGAGGCGTGTGTTTATCAGCCAGACTCATGAGCCTAGGTATGCCAAACATCAGACGACTGATACAAAGGCATGGCTTAGTTATCTGGGGGAAAATGCGATAAATGGAAAACTAAGCGGGGTGCGTTATTAATCTGATAATCTATGCAAAGTAAGCCGGGTATTATAATCTAACGGTACTGGTACAGTGTATATTTGTTTCGCTAAATAAAAACCATATCAGGCCTGCGATTATCAGACTTTCAAAAAGCCACAAGTAAAAAATGTAACGAACATATACCGGGACTAAAGTACAAACTGGTCTAACTGTGACGTTGTAGTGTATATTTAAAGCTCGCGATCCAGTGGCATTAAATGTGTCATATTTGAAATACGACGCTTGTGTCAAACCAACAAATAATTCTAGTAACATTAATTGACAGAATGAGTTTGAAAAGCGAACATAGTTTGGTGACGTGTGTATTTGGAAAAATGCATACTTCCAGCAGCCATATTTGTCTTACTCTACTTGTCACTTTCGTTCTCAAAATGGCCGCGCAGAAGTTTTCCTTCTAAAGCCCGTGTACATAAAACGTATGTGTACAGCTAAGTCTGTACCTCGAATGGTGATTCTATATAATGACATGTTATGCTTATAAAGCAATTTGTGCGAATTCAGAGCCTTAGATTGCAGTAGGAAAACGTCCACAAAATGCTAAAGTTTAACATAACCACTGCATAAACAGTTATCCTGTCAGTTACGATAGATCCGCTTAGGCTAGTACACGGGTCAAGAATGTCTTTCCATTTAGACACACAAAAAACATCTTAGCCTGGCTGCTTTATATATACCAATATGGACATATACTGTTTCGGCCTTTGAGGGCTGAAACGTCTGTTGGTAGAGCACCAGACTTAACTGTGAACCTCTGGTATCGGGGCTCCTTGGTTTAGGAAGCGAACCCGCCACCACTTAACCGGAAAATTCATCACTTTTTTTCTCAAGGAGAGAACCAATTAAACTCCCCTTTCCGATGATACATTTCACCAGCAAGGCCTAGCCAAGCCATGTGCCCTTGCCTCATCTTGGAAATCCCTCCCTCTCATACACCAGGTCAAGACGGGCGAAGTGGTAAGACGTCGGCCTCCTAATCGGGAGGTCGTGAGTTCGAATCCTGGTCGCTGCCGCCTGGTGGGTTAAGAGTGGAGATTTGTCCGATCTCCCAGGTCAACTTATGTGCAGACCTGCTAGTGACTTAACTCCCTTCGTGTGTACACGCAAGCACAAGACCAAGTGCACACGGAAAAGATCCCGTAATCCATGTCAGAGTTAGGTGGGTTATAGAAACACGAAAATACCCAGCATGCCTCCCCCGAAATCGGCGTATGCTGCCTGAATGGCGGGTTAAAAACGGTCATACACGTAAAAATCTACTCGCGCTAAAACCATGAGTTAACGTGGGAGTCTAAGCCCATGAACGAAGAAGAAGAAGATACACTAGGTCCAGGCCTGAATACAGTTATGAACACATATGAAATCACTTACTCTTAAAAGCCCAGAAGTAGTGTTCCAGGTCGACGTTGTTGGGATCATTATTCACTCTGGCGCCCACGACGGCATCGAAAAAGTCCATAGTGTCGCTGTAGCACTGAGGGTTCACAGTCAGATTAGCGGATGTCTCGAAAAGTAAGTCACGTGCGCTGATCTGGTTGATGTAGCGGTTGACAGCTCGAATCAAATTGAAGTTATTCGCCTTGTACAGCATCGTCTGGGAGGAGGACACAGCAATCAAGCTAGAGGTTGAAAAAGCGGTTACAGAAAGGGGGTTGGGGGAGAAAGGGGAGGGAGAAAGAAAAAGAGACGGAGCGACAGAGAGAGACAAAGAGAGAAACACACAGTCAGAGAGTGAGAGAGAGAGAGAGAGAGAGAGAGAGAGAGAGAGAGAGAGAGAGAGAGAGAGAGAGAGAGAGAGAGAGAGAGAGAGAGAGAGAGAAAGGGGGAGAGACAGACAGACAGACAGACCGACAGACGGAGACACAGAGAGATAAAGAAAGAGAGAGAGAGAGGGGAGATAAAGCGAGAGAGAGAGAGAGAGAGAGGGAGAGAGAGAGAGAAAGAGATGGAGAGAGAGAGAGGGGGAGAGACAGAAAGACACAGAGAGATAAAGAAAGAGAGAGAGAGGGGAGATAAAGAGAGAGAGAGAGAGAGAGAGAGAGAGAGAGAGAGAGAGAAAGAGAGAGAGGGGGAGAGACAGACAGACCGACAGACCGACAGACGGAGACACAGAGAGATAAAGAAAGAGAGAGAGAGAGGGGAGATAAAGCGAGAGAGAGAGAGAGAGAGGGAGAGAGAGAGAGAGAGAGAGAGAGAGAGAGAGAGAGAGAGAGAGTGAGAGAGAAGCAAAGAGACAGAAAGACAGAGTGTTAGGGAGAGAGGGAGAGAGACAAAAAAAGAGATAGATATATAAGATATGAGACACAAAGAGAGAATCAGATCGAGAGACAGGGAGACAGAGACATAGATACACAGAGAGATTGACGTACACAATACTTAGCGATGAAATATGATCATATCTGGTAAAAAGCAATTGCCGCTTTTTCTACAACTAAACCTCGTCCGTGAAGAAAAAGGCTGCAACATGAACTACGTATCAATGCGTTGGAATAGACAGACAGACAGACAGACAGACAGACAGACAGACACACACACACACACACACACACACACACACACACACACACACACACCCAACACACACACACACAGCCAACCCCCAACACACACACTCAGACGAACTCCCCAAACAAACAACCCACCAGTTTCAGCAAGGTGTCATTGAAGAGTTGGGAGTAAACAGGCGCGTTATAAGGCTTAATTTTGTCAATAGTCGCGTTGAAGAGGACCTCCTGAGTAACGTTATCCACGCGAGTTCTGTTGATCTCGTCCAGCACAAGGAAGACCGCCCCTTTGATATAATTGCTGCCCAATACCCCCGGGAGAGCGTCCAGAACCATGGGCAAGATGGCGTCACCGGGCAGCTGGCCGTTCGTGCCTTGCTCCAGCCATCTCAGAGACTTGGCAATTTCCAGCAACTGCCCGACACAAACAGATGGATAAATACACACACACACACACACACACACACACACACACACACACACACGCACACATACACGTATGTTACGCGTGATTGTTCTGAAAAGTGACTATTACATGATTGTTCTGAAAGTCTACTATTTATTTCATCGTAATCATGTAAGCCCTCATACGTGATTGTTCTGAAAGCTTACTAATTTACATGATTGTTCTGAAACTCTACTAAAGGTAAACTTGCTTCACCCGTGAAATGTTGTCAGATATGGAACAATATGTATACCCCTGCCCAACGAAGTTGGAGGGGGGTATACTGGATTCACTTTGTCCATCTGTCTGTGTGTATGTCTGTATGTATATGGAACAATATTTTGATACAATGATACTAAATCTTAAGTGATATTGATATTTATACCCCAGCCAAATGAAGTTGGAGGGGGTATACTGGATTCACTTTGTCCGTCTGTCTGTGTGTATGTCTGTATGTAAATGGAACACTATTTTGATACAATGAACCCCCGCCCAATGAATACAAACTCAACAAGTAATACGTTTCATACATTGAACATGTCTTCTTTATTGTTCTCAACTCAAAATTGAAATTAAATGTTCAAAGACAAAAATTATTTATAATCTTCAAAAATGTAATGATTCTTCTTGAGTATTCCCAACTCAAAATTCAAGTTAAAGGTTCAAAGGGACACATAGAAACTTTTGAATTTTCCTCTTTGCCATGCTTAGGTGACTAGGTCACCAAAATGGATCGAAAGGCATGGCAAAGAGGGAAAATGGAAGCTACTTTTTGCCCCTTTAAAGACGAAAGGCACAACAAATAATTTTCACAAATGAAACTTTTTTTTTTATGAACTAAAAATTCAAGTGGAGAGGGGATGAGAGACGTGAGGAGATGTCCGGGGTTGCGAGATGGGTGGGGAGTCTGGGCTATAAAGTTCTTGCACGCGAGACAATATACTTCTTTTTGTGTGTGTGTGTGGGGGGGAGTATTTTGTTTATCAACTCTCTCTCTCTCTCTCTCTCTCTCTCTCTCTCTCTCTCTCTCTCTCTCTCTCTCTCTCTCTCTCTCTCTCTCAATCTCTCTCTCTATCTCTCTCTCTCTCTCTCTGAATATTTTTGTCATCCTAAATGTTAGGGGGGGGGGGGGGGGGGAAAAAGACATGTTTGCCCCCCCCCCCACCCCAGGAACAGCTGCCCCCCCATCCCCCCTCCCGTTTCCGACGCCAGTGCACTGAGTACATACGCACACACACCTCACACATACACACACATGAAAGCTAAATTTATTAGCACATCTGTTTTCAGTGACACTTTTTTTTTTATTACCCAGCAACCACCAGGGGTAAGGGTATACATTATTATTGTTCCATATCTGACAACATTTCACGGGTGAAGCAAGTTTACCTTTAGTAGAGTTTCAGAACAATCATGTAAATTAGTAAGCTTTCAGAACAATCACGTATGAGGGCTTACATGATTACGATGAAATAAATAGTAGACTTTCAGAACAATCATGTAATAGTCACTTTTCAGAACAATCACGCGTAACACACGTACACACAAACACATACACAGCTCACACACACCCACAGCCAACCCCCAACACACACACTCAGACGAACGAGTAATACAGACAATACATTTCTGTAAGAAATTTAAAAACATATATTATAAAAAAATAAAAATATTTTTTGGATTAATAGACAATCAAGCAAAGTAATACAAATCAAAATAAAAATCGAATATTAAAAAAAACTCAAAAACAACAGAAAGAATGGACAAACGAATTAATCATGAATACACTCTCAGCCAAAAAGCACTGAATCAGTGAATGTTAATCAATAAACAAAGAATCCACCAATCCGTCCACCCATCCATCCATCTATCCATCCATCCATCCATCAGGATCAGTAATAACTGGAGCTACCGGTAATGTCAGTGGAGATTGCAAGATGTTGACTTCTATCATGATTATTATTTATGTATTCATTTATCGATGTATCGATTGATTGATTGATTGATTGATTGATTGATTAATTCATTGATTGATAATGTATTTATAATTTCCTTTCTTTCTTTCTTTCTTTCTTTGTTATTTTCTTTTATCCTTGTGTCTTTCTTTTTCGATTGATGTTACTACTTCTTTATTTTTAGTTTTTTTAAATTTTTTCTTTCTTTATTTTTTAGGGGGGGGGGGGGGGGTGGAGAGAAGGAGGATGGTTGTACCTGCTTTGTTGTATCAATATTTCCGGCCAAAAACTGAGCAATGTTCAGAACTTTTTGATCAAAAGAGAGTTTCCAAAAGGTCGTGCTACTGTTCATGTCGGCTTGACCTTGAACCAAACCCAATGTCAAGGTCGCGGCGGCAAGGACGAGTAGGCTGGAGGCCATTGTCAGTTTCCTCGTGGTTTCTGATCGCCGAGGGAATAAAAAGAAATAAAACATTAACAAAAAAACATGTTTATATCACACAGAGAGACAGAGACGGAGACAGGCAGAGACACAGACACTGAGACAGACAAAGAGACGCCGACAGAAAGAGGGAGACAGAGAGACAGAGAGGAAAACACATAGACAGAGAGACAGGCACAAAGACAGAAAGAAAGACAGACAGACAGAGAGGCAGACTGAGTGACAGACAAAGCAACAGACATGCAGGCAGACAGGCAGAAAGACAGGCAGAGAGACAATCGCAGAGACAGACAGAAAGGCAGACAGACAAAGAGACAATCAGACAGACAGATAGATTATTTCTTTAGTTGGTGTTTAACGTCGTTTTCAACCACGAAGGTTATATCGCGACGGGGAAAGGGGGGAGATGGGATAGAGCCACTTGCCAATTGTTTCTTGTTCACAAAAGCACTAATCAAAAATTTGCTCCAGGGGCTTGCAACGTAGTACAATATATTACCTTACTGGGAGAATGCAAGTTTCCAGTACAAAGAACTTAACATTTCTTACATACTGCTTGACTAAAATCTTTACAAAAATTGACTATATTCTATACAAGAAACACAGGGTAAAAGGAGAAACAGAATCCGTTAGTCGCCTCTTACGACATGCTGGGGAGCATCGGGTAAATTCTTCCCCCAAACCCGCGGGGGGTATACGTAGACAGATAGATACATACAGAAATATACCATTTAATGTTGTCATAACCAGCATATAAAAGAGCAGTTTGCTAAACATGAACGTATCAATCAAATTGAGTTTTTTATGGAAAAAAATTGGCAATCTAGTGGCTGCTCCGCCTGGCGTCTGGCATTATGGGGTTAGTGCTAGGACTGGTTGGTCCGGTGTCAGAATAATGTGACTGGGTGAGACATGAAGCCTGTGCTGCGACTTCTGTCTTGTGTGTGGCGCACGTTATAATGTCAAAGCAGCACCGCCCTGATATGGCCCTTCGTGGTCGGCTGGGCGTTAAGCAAACAAACAAACAAAATGGGCATCCCTTCACTCAGATGCATAGCGAAACGCAGGAGACTAGTTGCCTGGTGTGCAGAGTGGACAATTGTTTTCTGCTAGCTGTATGTTCGTACATGACACCCGTGTCAATTTGCACACAATCATTGCCCAGTGAGAAACTTCCGTATTAGGCCTAAAAAAAAAATAGGTGTGGTTACGGTAACCCGACCTACCCTATTTTTAGGGGCCGACCCTATAACTTTTTATTACATTTGTCCACACACACACACAAAAAAAAAAAAAAAAAAGTGCAGAAAACGCAATGAAAGCGAAAGCGCTCGAGTCGCACACTTATTTCCCTGTCAAGTAGGTTTATTTGTACACATTAGAAAAAAAGTAAAAAAAAAACAGAAAAGTGATTGCCTGCCTTCCTACCCTATTTTTGTTGGCTATGTTACCTTAACCACACCTATTTTTTTTTTTGGCCTTACACAGGAAAGTGCCAGGCTCTTCAATTCTGTGGGGAGTGACGTTTTATCTAATGTGAGAGATAAGTACTGTGTCTTTCAACAAAAATTCTTGTAAGCTTTTAAAGGGAGTGACGTTTTATCACATGTAAGAGATAATTATGTACTGTGTCTCTTACCATACATTCTGGTATGCTTTTGCTTATTCTGTATTTTCGTACATGACAACTATGTCGATGTGCACAGCAGTTATTAGTCTATTAAAAAAAACCTTCCGTAATGCACAGGAAGGCATTATGGGCTTTTAAATTCTGGTAAGCTAGTAAGGGGAAAGACGTTTTATCTCATGTAAGAGATAAATTCTGGGTCTTTCAACACAACTTGTCAACGATCTGAAAAGACATACAGAACAGGTCTTATCATACGATTCAGTCGGTGTTAGAGAAATCCTTAAAATTGATAAACTGGACAGACCGGCAGAAAGCTATGTTTCAATGGACATATAAGAGAACAAATAACCGAACTAACTTAAGACAGACATTACATGTAAATATCAAAAGTATATGATATCAAATAAAGAAAGAAAGACAGAACGACAAAAAGCAACAAAACAAGAAGAGCAAACGCTCGATCGAGTCAATTTCGCAGTTCTGAATATTATATGAGGCATCAGATGGACAGGAAGAAATTGCTATTCACAACACAATACAGATGTAAATAATTTGATGTAAAGAATAATCCTATAAAGTTTGAATCAAATCCGATGAATAGTTTCAGAGATATGATATTTCAATTTTTTTCCTTCAAGACATACCTGTGACCTTGAAAAAGGTCAAAGGTCACCAAAGCAGACGTCAAAGTGTAGAGGTCACTGGGAGTCACGTTCACATAAAATTTGAGCCCGGTCACTTTTATAGTTTCCGAGAAAAGCCCAACGTTAAGTTGTGTGTTGCCGAACAGAAAAGGCTAGTTATCTCCCTTGTTTTTCTGATAACGTTCGTAAAAGGCTACAGATGTAAATACTTTGATGTAAAGAATAATCCTACAAAGTTTCAATCACATCCGATGAACTTTGTCAAAGATATAAAATGTCTAATTTTTGCTTTGACGCTGACCTGTGACCTTGAAAAAGGTCAAAGGTCAACGAAACCATCGTTAAAGTGTAGAGGTCATTGGAGGTCACGACTAAACAAAATATGAGCCCGATCGCTTTGATAGTTTCCGAGAAAAGTCCAACGTTAAGGTGGTGTCTACGGACGGCCGGCCGGCCGGCCGGACAGACTAACACTGACCGATTACATAGAGTCACATTTTCTCAAGTGACTCAAAAAGAAAGAAAAGAAAGAAAGAAACACAGAAAGAAAGAAAGAAAGCAACAACGAAACAAAGAAAGAAAGAAAGAAACAAACAAAGAAACAAACAAACAAACAAAGAAACACAAAAACGAGAAAAAAAAAAAAAAAAAAAAAAAAAAAAGAAGAAAAAAAGAGAGTAACAAATAAGAAAATAAAGAAACAAACAAAGAAAGAAAGAAAGAAACAAAGAAATGAGAAGAAAAAAGAAGAAGAAAAAAAGAGAGTAACAAATAAGAAAAGAAACAAAGAAACAAAGACACAAAGAAACACAGAATTGCTCCTCGTTAAATCCAACTTTTGTCAATGGTTTGAATGTCATGCATCTTGACTCACCCGTATTAGCCTTACTCGACGTGCTCCCTTCTTGTCACAACTCCAGGAACAGATACCAGCGTCCACACGAAAAAAGGCTGCACCCGGCAGCAAGTCTTGCTCACCCGTATGTCGTCTGCTGTAATGAAAACTGCGTGCTAAAGTCCGCCTATGCGCATGCGTCACGGGAAACGAAATTGTAGCAACACTCTATTAGGGCGTCGTATGTGCTAGAGCACTGATTTTTTCTTTCAGGGGAGCCTACACTATCTAATGTATGGTAGCACAGAGTTGTTAAAGCAAAATTATTTTGCCCTTGTATTTCAGTGTATTTGGTGTTTATTTGTTTACTTTCTGTCATATTTGCATTTATAATCTAATTTGATCAACTAGATAACTTGTTTGAGTATTAACATTGATTAAGTAACTGATTTGATCTCCTTGTTTCTTTGATTTACTAGCTAATTGATATACTAGCTTGATTTATAAAATTGACTCTCCCTTACGTTACCCCAAAGCACAGTAGAAGCTGTATGATTCATTATTGTCACCACAAAATTGAGCATCTTTTTTTGTTTGTTTGTTTGTTTGCTTAACGCCCAGTCCACCACGAAGGGTGATATCAGGGCGGTGCTGCTTTGACATTTAACGTGCGCCACACACAAGACAGAAGTCGCAGCACAGGCTTCATGTCTCACCCAGTCACATTATTCTGACACCGGACCAACCAGTCCTAGCACTAACCCCATAATGCCAGACGCCAGGCGGAGCAGCCACTAGATTGCCAATTTTAAAGTCTTAGGTATGACCCGGCCGGGGTTCGAACCCACGACCTCCCGCATTGAGCAGTCTTTGCTTTGATAACGCCATAATGCCAGACGCCAGGCGGAGCAGCCACTAGATTGCCAATTTTAAAGTCTTAGGTATGACCCGGCCGGGGTTCGAACCCACGACCTCCCGCATTGAGCATCTTTGCTTTGATAACGCCATAATGCCAGACGCCAGGCGGAGCAGCCACTAGATTGCCAATTTTAAAGTCTTAGGTATGACCCGGCCGGGGTTCGAACCCACGACCTCCCGCATTGAGCAGTCTTTGCTTTGATAACGCCATAATGCCAGACGCCAGGCGGAGCAGCCACTAGATTGCCAATTTTAAAGTCTTAGGTATGACCCGGCCGGGGTTCGAACCCACGACCTCCCGCATTGAGCATCTTTGCTTTGATAATAACGTTAACACACTAAAGAAAGGCTTGAGAAACAAAGGGAGGTGAACAATCTATATGCATACGACGTGTGCAATGGAGTGAGTACCCCCCGCGGGTTAGGGGGAAGAATTTACCCGATGCTCCCCAGCATGTCGTAAGAGGCGACTAACGGATTCTGTTTCTCCTTTTACCCTTGTTAAGTGTCCTTTGTACTGGAAACTTGCATTCTCCCAGTAAGGTAATATATTGTACTACGTTGCAAGCCCCTGGAGCAAATTTTTGATTAGTGCATTTGTGAACAAGAAACAATTGACAAGTGGCTCTATCCCATCTCCCCCCTTTCCCCGTCGCGATATAACCTTGAATTGTTGAAAACGACGTTAAACACCAAATAAAGAAAGAAAGAATGGAGTGAGTGATAGTTGCGCGGAAGCAGTCTCCTGGCACTTTAGAAAAATTGAGAGTTTACAGAAAGGTGCGTATCTCGAAACAGTGCCAGAAAACAGAAAACATTAACTAGTAACGAACATACAATAATCGAATCATACAGCTAGCCTCGCTTTCAATGAACGCAAAGGATGAGGTAACGAGGAAACAGAGGCAAAGTGTCACAGTCAAGACAATTAAACCCAGCATTTCAATCACAAAACATGTGTTTGTTAGTTTAGATACTGTAAGCCAAACGATGTGAATGTAATGTTTCATTGTGAATTTGATTTTAAAATGTTGATAAATGTTTATGATTTTGTAATTCTAAATTAAACAGAGAATAGAGATGTCGAGAAAACATGGAAATTAGGACTCACATGTTCAGTCTTCACAAAGATTGTAGACACTTGTGACACAACCGGCGTACCGTAGTCAGTGTTAGTAAACAGACGCGCCCCAGGAAGACTCTCCGCCCCGGCCGATAGCAGAACAACGGTGTCAAAAGTAGGAATGCAGAGCGGACTTTGACCACGTTACACCTACACCTGTTTGTAGCGTTGTCGATTCTGTTTGTTGCTCACTCGTCAGCTGATGTTAAAGTTCTTCACGTCTCACTGTGGGGGCAGGCGATAAAGATAATTCTGTTTTATTACAATCCTGTTAGGTGTGATATTTATAGAAACAGATAATGTTTCGCAAGTTCTCGATTTTACGTAGTGATAGCGGCAGCAGAAGGTAAAGCGACTGTAGCAAACAACAACCACAACAACAACAACAATTACAAGCCAACATTCAAGTAAGGAATTGTCTTGTTACAAGAGATACATCTAGGAAAATAAACTAGAATGTACTATACTCGTTTACAAAAACTATGTCAATTATGTCAACACTTTAAAACACACACACACACACACACACACACACACACACACACACGCACACACACGCACACACACACCACACTGACGAGACACGCATATACCTGCGCTCTCTCTCTCTCTCTCTCTCTCTCTCTCTCTCTCTCTCTCTCTCTCTCTCTCTCTCTCTCTCTCTCTCTCTCTCTCTCTCTCAATCAATTAATCGATCAATAGGAAGCTTATAGCGCGTATTCCGTGGGTACAGTTCTAAGCGCTTGTCGAAGAGTTGTCAACACAGGACTAACTAAGAAACTAACATCTACAGACGGACACGAACCCTATCACACACTAGCAAACCCTGATAAACATTCAACAAACAACTGTTTAACAACAATGTACACATCAATAGCTAGGTCCAAACAAAATAATATTAAGCACAAAGAAAACACCTCTGACAGAGCACAGCACAAGAATGTCTTTCTCCTCATGCCCTACTTCTCGACCCAAACCCTAATCTATACAAATTGCAAGACTGATTAGAATTCAGGCCACTCACTCTTCCTTGGTTAAGAAACAGTATTATGCAGTGACCAAGATTATGCACAGCCGATATGTCTGCGATTTCCCCAGTGACAAAAAATAATGGTCGTTTTCTAATTGTTAAGACAATGGAGAAACCATGAACACTTTTAGCGCGTGCAGTCTGCAGAGTGCCATTTCGTGATTATTCCAAGGGACACAACACGAGAACATCTCTCTCTGAGTGTGGACGAGTTTTGTCCCTTCCAAAGCAAAACCTGTAGGCCTTTCTACGAAATTATTTGTCTCGTGCGCGCACGTCTGAAATCTAGAAGAAAAAAAATGTTTGAATAAATAGCTGTTGAGATAGTAAGCTACTTAATGAGAGTAAGGTTTGTCTGCCTAAGTATTTACGTGCAAGTGTGAGTAAGACGTAAGACATGTGTGTGTATGTGTGTGTGTGGGTGTGTGTATGTGTGTGCGTGCGTGAGTGTGTGTGTATGTGTGTGTGTGTGTGTGTGTCTGTGTGTGTGTGTGTGTGTGTGTGTGTGTGTGACTGTGAGTGTGAGTTTATGTCTGTCAGCGTGCCAGAGCACTTTTCAAAAACTACCGAACGTAACTTTAAATGTTTAATAAATCGATCGTCATTAATTTTCATTTCATGCCAATACTCTCTCTCTCTCTCTCTCTCTCTCTCTCTCTCTCTCTCTCTCTCTCTCTCTCTCTCTCTCTCGCTCAAGCGGTGTGAATGATGAGTGTGTGGTTTTGTGTGTTGGTTATGTGTGTGCGTGTGTGTGTGTGTGTGTGTGTGTGTGTGTGTGTGTGTGTGTGTGTGTGTGTGTGTGTGTGTGTGTGTGTGTGTATGTTGCTGCATATTAGCGAAGTTCACGCGCTCCAGTAATTTGTTGTCAGGCCAGAGGAAACTTTTCTACGACGTCTGTCTTTTTGTACCAGTGACACATTGTCTTGTGTGTGTGCCCTGCGCGTGTGTGTGTGTGTGTGTGTGTGTGTGTGTGTGTGTGTGTGTGTGTGTGTGTGTGTGTGTGTGTGTGTGTGTGTGTGTGTGTGTGTGTGTGTGTGTGTGTGTGTGTTGATAACATATTTTCATACGGTTTCACGTGACTTTTTTGTATTAAAATTAGAAATCAAATCAACAGACATAAACACTACTACTTCTGCCACCAGACGTATACACGTACACGTACAGTCACGCATGTTCACACGCGCACAGGAACGCGCCGCAGTTGTAACTGCAACAAGCACACTGCATCAGATGTCCGACATGTTTTTACTGCAAAACGCACACTGCATCAGATGTCCGACATATTGTTACTGCATTAGTGTTCGACATGTTACCGATCGACACGCCAACTGCATCAGGTGTCCGACATGTTGTTGCTCAAACACGCACACTGCATACGGTGTCTGACATTTGTTACTGCAACAAGCACACTGCATTAGGTGTGTAACATGTTTTTACTGCATTAGGTGTCTGACATATTGTTACTGCAATAAACACACTGCATTAGGTGTCCAGCATGTTGTAACTGCAACAAGCACATTGCATCCGGTTTCTGACATATTGTTACTGCAACATGCAAACTGCATCAAGTGTCAGCCATGTTGTTACTGCATCAGGTGTCGGCCATGGTGTTACTGCATCAGGTGTCCGACATGTTTTTACTGCATCAGGTGTCCGACATGTTGTTACCGCATCATGTGTCCGACATGTTGTTACTGCATCAGGTGTCTGACATCTTGTAACTGCATCAGGTGTCCGACATGTTGTTACCGCATCATGTGTCCGACATGTTGTTACTGCATTAGGTGTCCGACATCTTGTAACTGCATCAGGTGTCCTACATGATGTTACCGCAACACACACACACCGTATCAAGTGTCCGACATGATGTTACTGCATCAGGTTTCGGACATGTTGTTACTGCATCAGGTGTCGGCCATGGTGTTACTGCATCAGGTGTCCGACATGTTTTTACTGCATCAGGTGTCCGACATGTTGTTACCGCATCATGTGTCCGACATGTTGTTACTGCATCAGGTGTCTGACATCTTGTAACTGCATCAGGTGTCCGACATGTTGTTACCGCATCATGTGTCCGACTTGTTGTTACTGCATTAGGTGTCCGACATCTTGTAACTGCATCAGGTGTCCTACATGATGTTACCGCAACACACACACGCACACTGTATCAAGTGTCCGACATGATGTTACTGCATCAGGTTTCGGACACGTTGTTACTGCATCAGGTGTCCGACATGATGTTACCGCAACACACACACTGTATCAAGTGTCCGACATGATGTTACAGCATCAGGTGTCGGACACGTTGTTACTGCAGCAAGCACACTGCACGAGGTGAGTGAGTGCCAGACGAAACTTGTGACCGCTGACGAGGTAGAGGAAGAAGTTGACACATTTGTTTGAGTAAAGCATGTAGAAGAAGACAGAGAACAGAAGCCGGTTCGTCGCCACTTTGTCGGGGTCTCCGTTAATGTCCGGGTGCTGAAATACGCAAGAAACAGACTAGATTTATGTCAGAAAACAACGCGTTTGAATCCGGGAAAAAGGGAAAAGATTGGAAAGATCCCACGAGACATATCTCTCAACGACGAGGAGTCATCATCTCTCTGACCCCCCCCCCCCCCCCCCCAACCTCCCCTGTCTACCCACTTTCCCGACTTAAATTTCCCAAATATTGTTGTAATTTAAAGTCAAATCCCTTTCCGTCCTCCGTTACCTCCTCTGATTCTTTTGTTGTATTTGTTCCTTCTGTAAATTCTTTGTCTTACAATTCTAATAAGGGTATAAGCGATTTTCTGACCTTGGCATAACATGAAAAAACAATTCCTTTCTAGATGTACATATCTATAACCACACTTAGTATAAGCTTAGCTTGTTGCGTGGTAACACATGTTCATATCGTATTATACATGTCACCCAGTCTTTTCGGAATAGATTTTGTTTAAACCAACGACGAGGAAAAAAAGAATTATTGCAGGAGCCGAGAAACAAGAATTAGATACAAAGATAACATCATGCTATCAATCTAGACTCAGTAATAAAGTAGGTGCTATTCCTCACATGCCGATTGTCAGGAAATGATAACAGACATGTCCTGAAAATGGATATCATCACGAGCTGGCAACACGCAGGTGAACATATCCGAGGGGACGCCCAAGCTCAGTTAAGAGTTTTCAAGTTTTTTTATTAGTCCATAACCCCTGGGGGCATTTTGAACAATAAATACAATCAATACAATCATGATATATGCTAATATAATAAATAAATAAAAATTAAAAAGATTATGAAAAACTGTTACAGATTCTATTAATAAAGTCCAAAATATTCTTTAGCAATTTCTTTTTGTTAGTAGCAAACAACTTTTTAAATTTAAGTGCATTAGGTTTTTTCCAATAGTAAGATGGTAACAACTCAGCTCTTTCTTCTTTGAAAAAATCACAGACAAATAAATAATGGAATTCATCACCTATGTCTTGTGATACACATTTGGTGCAAGTTCTTTCTGACCTCGGGATGTTAAGGTAACGTTCTTTCTGTACAGGCAAATTGTTGTTTAATGTTCTGAACTTCATCATTGCAACACATTGCTGATATGGCAGGTGTGTGACATAGTCTTCACATGCAAAAATATCTTTAAACATTCGATAATTCCAAAACATATTTTTTGTTCCAATTTCTGTAAACCATTTATGGATATACTGGTCATACAAGCTTCTTTTTACTTTCTGTTTAAACCATGCGCTTGAATATTGAACATTTTCTTGAGAAGTCCAAAGGCCAGGGAGACCAATTTCATTTAAGGTTTTTTCAATAAAACATAAATAATCAGATTCAATCATCTTGTTGATATACAATTTATAAGTAAAGCAGTACACAATACTAGAAAATTTGTTTTTATGAATAGGACTAATCAGTTTATACCAATAGCAAAGCATTCTACATTTCATATTAACATCTAGTGGATATCTTCCAAGTTCACCAAATATCATAGCATTTGGAGTTGATTTTTTTAGTTTGAAAACAATTTTATAAAAACGTAATTGAAGTTTAGTAGCAAGTTCGCAGGAACCAAAACCCCAAACCTCACATCCATATAGTAAGATTGGAGCAATCATTTTATCGAACAGGTCAACTTGTATGTCCACAGGCAGTGACAATTGTCTACACGTACGCAAAAGAACAAACATTGCCCTTGAGGCACGATCATATAGATTCTTCTGTGCGACTGAAAATTTATTATTATAATTAATTTTAAGGCCCAAGTACATTACATCAAACACTACTTCGATTGAATTGTCATTATACGTAAACAATGGTTTATTTCTAATTTTACCTCTGGAAAAAACTATAACTTTCGTTTTGTTTACATTAATATTTAGACGCCATTTTAAACAGTATTCGTGCATTTTGTTTAGACATTCTTGCAGGTTTTTTTCAGACTCTGAGCAGATCACAGTATCATCCGCATACAGTAATAAAAACATTTGAAACAAAGCATTTACATCAGTATCTTCCATTCCAACCACAATAGCCTCCCTTGACATAGTTTGTAAACCATTACTGTTTTCCAACAAAAAAGGCTTTAGATCATTTAGAAATAGAGCAAAAAACAGCGGTGACAAGTTTTCCCCTTGTCTAACTCCACACAAACTGGGAAAATATCCAGAGCACTCACTATTAACTTTAACGCAAGACTTGGCATTTTCGTACATATTTCTTACAGTTTTTAAAAACTTCCCATTAACATCAGAACTAACTAATTTCTCCCATAAAAATGCACGGTGAACTTTATCAAACGCTTTTTCATAGTCTACAAATGCACAAAACAGTCGCTTCTTTTTGTTGAGAAAAAAATTTAATATACAATGCAAAGTAAAAACATGGTCTAGTGTTGAAAAACCTGTGCGGAAACCTGTTTGTTCTTGACCTAATTTATTATTACTCTCCAAAAAGTTTGATAACCTAGCATTTAAAATTGCACTGAAAAGTTTTCCGAAACAACTGAGTATAGTAATTCCTCTATAATTTGTGGGGTCAGCTTGGGAGCCTTTATTTTTGTACAATGGAATAATTTCGCCTACAGCCCATTGTGTTGGAACCTTTCCTGACTGCAAAACAACATTAAACAACAATACATAAATATCAATCATTCTATCATGCGACGCTTTTAAATACTCATTAATTATTTTATCTTGACCGCATGCCTTATTGTTTTTCAGCTTGTCTATACATTTGATAACTTCCTCCTTTGTAAAAGGCGCATTAAGAAATTCATTACTTGCTTCATTTAAAGGTTCATTACTATCATCCATTTCATTTTCATCACACTCTTGTAGTTTATTGAAATGTTCGAAAAACTCCGAACAAGTTGGATAGTTAGTTTTGGAATTATTTTTTTTATTTTTATTTTTATTTAGAAGATTCCAGTATGCTTTCGGGTCATTACTTCTTAACTTTCTCAAAGTTTTAACGAACTCATTATGATACAACTTGCATTCCTTTTTTATTGTCTTTTTGTATTCATTAAAAGCACTCTTTTTTTCATGTTCATTGAACGCATTTTTAAAGCGTCTTGCTTTATTTTTCGCATGTAAAAATATTTTTCTTTTCTCTTTGCATATTGCACTAAACCATGGTTGTTGGAGTTTGAATTTCTTTGAACGTGGCTTTTTCGTAACTTTTTGTTCTTTAATTACACCGATTTTCTCAGCAGAACAATTTAGAATATCACAAATCTTATTAGTAACACTATCAACGTCATCTGTTGTCGTACTCTCACTTGTAGCTAGCATATCTTGTAATTTAGTTTCAACAGTATAAATATCATCCTCATTCAGATTAACTACAAAAGCTAACTTGGTCCCATTGTTATTATCCCATTTTGGTTTTGTGTACTTGTTACCCTTTTCTCTACTTTTAGACAGCAAATCTTCATTTTTGGGGTTTTTCACATCGTCTGCTAGGCAATCATTAGCGCGTACTTCATTCTGTTTTAATAAATGCAAAACAACAGGACAGTGTACGTCAGAATAAATTTCACAAAATTCCATCACAGAAAAATATTTAACTTTCGAGAACAGATCTTTTGACAAGATGCAATAATCAACAACGCTCTTATCTTAAGAAGAAGCGGCAAACTGACCCAAACTGAGGCTCATTACTAAATGGCTGACTGATGATCGAGAAGGAGAGGTAATTCTTGTCATATTAGGTCACGTGGAACAGTTTGACTCACTAAAGGCAAGAGCGTTCACTCTTTAACAACACATACAAACCCGACAAGTTTACTTCCGAACACCATCTATTGGTTAACACAAATTTTTATGTCTATTTTACATGTTCATGAAATCATTTACATTATTGAAAAGATAAAGCAACAACAAGCCTTTTCTTAATCAACAAACAAGAAAGGTAGGTTGTTGGAACGTTTGTTATTGACAAAACAATACATTCACAAATATATCGACCCAACGGTCTTTTAAGTGCACAGCCAAACAATTAATAACAACAAATTATCTGGCTGATTTTTTTCCCGCCTGCCACGAAGCCGCAAGCGAATGAATGATTATATGACAAAATGAGTGCGACTGATAAATTATGAAATGTTTTTGGATAAGCCTTTTTATAGTCTATTCAGCTTAGAGTAAGCCTCCAAGTGACCCACCTCCTCTGAGTACTGTTGATACCACGAGAATGGACAGGACAGAAGGAGAGTGGTGACAGATTCAGCCAGCAGCATGGCGGTCATGTGACGCAGTCGCCCGGATGTTGCTGCAGAGTGGCTTGCCCCTGATTCCCGTCGCGGCGTGTCGTTGTCTGCAGTGTGTGCGTTTCGGCGACTGATAAAATACAACCAGTTCGTGAAATGTTTGTGTCCACAAAACGCCGTTTAACTCGCTTAATAATGTAAACAGGTTATTGGTTCCTGGCCGGGCGATGAAACTATATGCCTCTCTCTCTCTCTCTCTCTCTCTCTCTCTCTGTCTCTCTGTCTCTGTCTCTGTCTCTGTCTCTCTCTCTCTCTCTCTCTCTCTCTCTCTCTCTCTCTCTCTCTCTCTCTCTCTCTCTCTTTCTGCATATAGCATCAGTGTTACGTACTTTCCTTAAACATGTTCTGGTAATTCCCAATTTTGATCATAACGTAAGCATTTGTGTGAAGCCTGCAACGTGTATATATATATAGTCCCGTGAATAGTTTTTCTGCCTTTTTATTTTTTATTTTTTACTTTTATGTTTATCTTTTGTAATTGTTTTACGTTTGTATATATATATGTATATAAGATTAGAGTAGTCCCTCTCTGGGTGGGTGAAAAGAAGCTCGTCTATAATATTGCTTATGCCACAACCCTCGTAAAATGTGATTTGATTTGATTTGATTTGATTTGATTTGATTTGATCTCTCTCTCTCTCTCTCTCTCTCTCTCTCTCTCTCTCTCTCTCGAGTGTGAACGAGCTCACATCGATGCGTGACGCATGAAAAAGGAGCTCCGTCGTTTTTGTTAATTACTCTGTACAACGTTAATTAGGTAAAGTTTGCCTAGTGAGTACCAAGCCACCATGCCATCTGCAGCACTTGACTTTAGGGGTGCTATTGGCAGATTTGCGTTTGTATTTGCCAGTTTCATGTTTCGACGTGCAAAGGAGAAGGCGGCCATGTATCAGCGTGTGTTGAAAATCCGAAACAGGCCAACCGGTGTCATGGTAGGTATGTTACTGGTCTTGCTGTACTTCGGAAACATTCTGCACCAATGTGGAGACATCGAGCTCAACCCTGGACCTAACCCTAGACGTGGTGCATCTGCCACTTCTGCCACGTCATCTGCTGACGGCGAACCTAGTCTGAGAGATGTTATGGATCTGCTGGCTGACATAAAAGGTGACATAAAGGAAATGAAAAATGGCTTTGCAAATCTGCAAGAGGAGGTGCGGGAAGTGAGAGAAGAAGTATCAGAAGAGTGGCGAATGAACAATGAGCTGAAAAGTGAGAACGATGTCTTGAAAACGAAAGTGGAGCGTTTAGAGGCAAAGACCGATGATCTAGAATGTAGGTCCAAAAGAAACAATGTGATGTTTTACGGACTACCGAGGGAGGAAAACGAAAAATGGGAAGACTGTGAAGCTACGGTGAGAGAGCTCATTGTCGACAAGCTTGAGTTGGGAGGAGATATCCAGTTTGACCGCGTGCACCGGGTCAGTGCAAAGCCAGACTCGCCAGTTATCGCTAGATGTTGCTTCTACAAAGACAAGGAGCAGATTCTTAAAGCAAAACGAAAGCTCAAAGGCAGCAACATTTTCATTGGTGAAGATTTCTCTCAACGTGTGAGAGACATCAGGAAGAAGCTCACTCCACATCTGAAGGCGGCTCAGAAAGATGGCAAGAAGGCGACAATGATATACGACCACCTAGTCATCAATGGGAAGAAATGTGTGGTTGATAAAGACGATCGTCTGCATGAACAGAAATAGGGCCTCGGCCGGCCCCCAATGAAAACTTCAGCTAGTAAGTTTTTGATTTGTCCGGGGAGTCATAGTGCAAAGGGAACACATACAAAAGTGACACCGGTTTTACAACGTGTTAGGGAAGCTCGTGCCCATTGTTGTGACAGTGTAGTGACTGTGGCTAAGCAGTATTTCGCACGTGAGAATAGTGCGGACATCCGAAAGACAACGGTGTTACCTGTAGTTTTGGACAACGCGGTGAGCGCACGTGGAAAAACGGACTGTGTTTGCGATAACAATGTTGACGACAGCGTGTCGGTAAACTGTGACAGTGAAAGCAGTGCGAGTGTGAATGACACAGTGGGTCAGGGGTCAGATAAGAATCCTATTCTGACAGCAAACCTAGACATGCGTGTTGTAAAAGAAAAAGAAAAAGTCGAACACACAACAAATGTTAGCAGCTGTAAAGTCACTGGAAGTGTGAATAAGCCCTTTTCCTTTTTACAGTGGAATGTTAACGGCTTGTACTCCAAATTAACTGACACAGAATTCGTAAATTATGTAGGGAGTTTCGATTTTGTTTGCCTTGTAGAAACGTTTATGGATGAATTTACGTCAACTGTTTTTGATGGTTATTCACTTTTTGTTAAACCCGCAGTGAAGTTTACCAAGCAGGGCCGACGGTCAGGCGGGGTATTGTGCCTAATAAGAAATGAGTTTGCTCCCTTTGTGCGTAAACTTGATGTTGAATGTTCTAACTTCATTGTTTTTATCCTTGATAAAATCCTCTTTGGAATTTCTAAGGATATTTTGTATGTGTGTGCTTATGTTCCGCCCGAGGGCTCGCCGTATTACTCGTTTTTTGATCTGGATAATGGTGTTTCTCTATTAGAAGAATGTTTGACTGAATGTTTGTTGACAGAAGGTGATGTTTATGTCGTGTTGTCGGGTGACCTGAATAGCAGAACAGCCAATATGTCCCAGCCTGTATTACAAGATCATGATGGTTTTGATTTATTGCACAAAAGTCAGTCAGTTTGCGGGAATCGAAAATCACAAGATCAGATATTGAATAGTTATGGTAAATATTTGTTAAATATGTGCACTGCACTTGGACTGTGTATTCTTAATGGTGTGTGTAATGGGGATTTGCAGGGCTGTTTTACCTACATGTCAGAGAGGGGGAGTAGTGTTAATGATTATTTTTTGCTGTCTAATGATTTATTTGCAATTACTCTGTCTTCGAGCGAACTGTTGGTGGCTGGCCGGATTGAGTCAGATCATATGCCAGTTGAATTGCATGTTACGTTCCCATGTGATAATGTGTATCATGATATGCGTGAGAATGCAGACTGCTTTATTGAAAAGTATGTGTGGGACAGCAAGAAGGCAGGAACGTATGTGAATTTGATGTGTGCAGATGATATGTGTGCAAGGTTAGAGTCTGCCCAAAATATGATTGAATCTGATATGAATGGAGCTTTGGAATTATTTAACACTTGTGTTAAAGAAAGTGCTGACTGCATGAAGAAAAGAATTTATTTGAAGTCAAATAATAAATCGGATGATTGGTTCGATCAAGAGTGTAGAATAACCCGAAAAAATGTGTGGAGGTTGTTAAGCAGATGTAATCAGCCTGAAGACATTCACGCTCGCAATGTTTATTGTTTAGCCAGACGGGAATATAAAAACATGTTAGAAAGAAAGAAAAGATTGTATAATGATTTGACATTACAAAAACTTATTGAATCTGTAAACGATCAACAAGAATTTTGGAATATAATGCATAAATTATCCTCAAAACGAAAACAAATAAAGAACAACATACCAGTTGATACCTGGTTTCAGCATTTCAAAGTATTATTGGAAAAAGATGTAATTGAGGCTGAAGAAATAGAATATGAAGACGATGAAGGTATTTTGAATCGTCCTATTTCAAAAGAAGAAGTTTTGATTGCAATGAGAAAGTTAAAACCTCAAAAGTCTGCTGGGCCTGATGGAATAATAGGAGAACTGTTGAAAAATGTTTTTTCTCCAGGGATTGACTTTTTGGTACACTTGTTTAATTTTTTGTTTTCCAAGGGTGTATTTCCAGAAAGCTGGACAGAGTCCATTGTTATCCCTTTGTTTAAGAAAGGCGATGTGAATGATCCAAATAATTATCGTGGAATTTCGCTGTGTAATGTTAGTAGCAAGGTCTATAGTACTGTGATTAATAACAGGTTGCAAGAATGGATTGAATGTAATAACAGTACGGGGGAATATCAAGCTGGTTTTAAGAAGAATTATTCCACTATTGATCATATGTTTACACTTTTGGCCTTTGTACAGAAACAATTTTCTTTGAATCGTAAGCTGTATGTTGCCTTTATAGATTTTGAGAAAGCGTTTGATTCCATCAATAGAGCTTTGCTCTGGCCAATTCTGTTAAAAAACGGAATAAAAGGGAAACTCTTTAGGTGTGTGAAGAGTATGTATGATAATGTAAAAATAAAAGTGAGATGTGGAGCAAAGTTTACGGATTATATTAATTGTACATTTGGTGTTAAACAGGGCGATGTATGTAGCCCAGTTTTATTTTCTCTCTTTATTAATGAGTTAGCACTTGAGATAATTGAGAATGGAAGACATGGTGCCACATTTACTGATGATTATTTGGAATTGTTTATTCTTTTGCTTGCTGATGATTTATTGTTGTTATCAGAGACAGTTGTGGGTCTACAGACTCAGTTAAATAATTTACGCAGGACAGTGTCTTCTCTTCATTTAAAGGTAAACATGAGTAAAAGTAACATTATTGTGTTTAGGAAGGGTGGATATTTGAGTGCAAGGGAAAGATGGACATATGGGGGTGATATATTACCTGTTGTAAACGTGTATAAGTATTTAGGAATATTGTTTTCAACTCGACTTAGTTTTATTGCTGCCTGTTGCGATCTCTCAAGCCGGGCCAAAAATGCTCTGATGTGTATTATACAAAGATTATCTGTGCTTAATAATAATAGTTTGAATGTTTTTTTGAAGTTGTTTGATTCCCAAGTACAACCAATAGTACAGTATGGTGCTGAGATATGGGGACTGGATAAGGCTGCTCTGCAGTGTGAAAAAGTCCATTTATTTGCACTGAAGAAGTTCTTAGGAGTTCGAATGCGAACACCTAATGATCTTGTATATGGCGAGACAAACAGATATCCGATATATTTGAATTCTATTTTAAGATGCATTAGCTACTGGTTGAAATTGTTAAAGATGGAGGCGCACAGACTTCCTCGTAAATCCTATGAAATGTTGTATAAAATGGATGAAAGTGGTAAAACGAACTGGGCCTCAGGTGTCCGTTGTAAATTGTATGAGTACGGTTTTGGTTTTGTGTGGTGGAATCAGGGCGTTGTTAATGAAAAATATGTTTTGCGTGTTTTTAGGGAAAGGTTGGTCGATTGCAGATGGCAAGAGTGGGATTATCATATGCAAAATAGTGATAGATTTGCTGTTTATCGGACATTTTGTACTGTACATGACATTAAACCCTATCTTTTGTCGAATATGGATAGGCATTTAAAGTTTATTATGACCAGGTTTCGATTCGGCATTTCAGAAATTGCAGTGCATGCTTACCGATATAGAAAACATAATGCCGATGATTTGATGTGTCCTCTTTGTAAACAAAACCAAGAAGATGAAGTCCATTTTGTTTTGTGTTGTCCATACTATAACAAATTAAGAGAAAATTTGATCCCATTTAAATATTATAAGAACCCAAGCATTTTCCGACTCAGCTTGCTTTTAGCATCACCTCAAGAAACTGTTGTCCGAAATGTATCCCTGTATTTGTATAAAGCCTTTAAATTAAGAGATGTTGTAACCTCCTAGTTAAATGCCGTGTAATGTATGTGTTGTGCGATTATTATTTTGTACCTTTTTTGTGTGCACCTGTTGAGTTTAATTTATATGCAATGTGAACCGTTTGTTCACACCCCTTCATAAGGGGCTATGGCCTATTGAATAAACTATCTGCGTCTATCTGCGTCTGCGTCTGCGTCTCTCCCTCTTTCTCTCTCTCCCTCGCACTCTCTCCCTCTCTTTCTATCCCCCCTCTTTCTCCCTCTCCCTCTCTTTCCCTCCCTCCCGCTCTCCTTTTCTCTCTTCCTCTCCCTCCCTCCCCCTCTCTCTCTTTCTCCATCCCTCCCTCTCTCTCGCTTAATCTCCCTCGCGCTCTCTGTCTGTCTCTCTCTGTCTCTGTCTCTGTCTCTCTCTGTCTCTCTGTCTCTCTGTCTCTGTCTCTCTTGTATCCCCCCCCCTCTCACCCGCCATCGTGGAAATGCATCATTGCTGACCGTCTGACGTTGATGATGATGACGATGTTACTGATGAGGATGAGGACAAGACAGAGGAGCATGAAGACGCTCTGTATCCACGGCCACACCTTGCAAAGGAAAACGAAGGATTATATATTGCTATTGTAATATACGAATAAATTCAAAAACAAAGAGACTGCCAACGTTCAAAACTTCAGAATAAAACAAACAAGAAAGGTAGGTTGTTGGAACGTTTGTTATTGAAAAAACAATACATTCACTATAAAATTCACTATAAAATACAATATAAAAGTGAATGTATTGTTTTGCCAATAACAAACGTTCCAACAACCTACCTTTCTTGTTTTGTGATTCTTTATTGTAATATACGCTTAGAGGTTGTGATTGAATACTCTAACCAAGCCCTATTTTGTCGATCTGTGCCTAGTGCTACACATGATGATAAGTAATGTTTAACGCCATTAGGGGCATGTTCCCGGTTTTGACCCCGACTTAAGACGGAGAAGAAGAAAAAAGAAACAAGTCGCGTAAGGCGAAAACTATACAACATTTAGTCAAGCTGTCGAACTCACAGAATGAAACTGAACGCAATGCAATTTTTCAGCAAGACCGTATACTCGTAACCGACAAGGAATAAGATGAAAGTGTTTTTAAATTGACATCGAAAATTTAATTTTGATCATAATTTTTATATTTTTAATTTTCAGAGCTTGTTTTTAATCCAAATATAACATATTTATATGTTTTTGGAATCAGAAAATGATGAAAATGATGAAAAATAAGATGAACGTAAATTTAGATCGTTTTATAAAACATTTTTTTTAACAATTTTTAGATTTTTAATGACCAAAGTCATTAATTATTTTTTCAGCCACCAAGCTGAAATACAATACCGCAGTCCGGCCTTTGTCGAAGATTGCTTGGCCAAAATTTCAATTAATTTGATTGAAAAATGAGGGTGTGGCAGTGCCGCCTCATCTTTTACAAAAAGCCGGATATGACGTCATCAACGGTATTTATCGAAAAAAAGAAAAAAACGTCCGGGGATATCATTCCCAGGAACTCTCATGTTAAATTTCATAAAGATCGGTCCAGTAGTTTACTCTGAATCACTCTACACACACACACGCACAACAACAACAACAACAACAACAACAACAACAACAACAACAACAACAACAACATCAACCACCTACCTGAGTGATATAATAGCTGAGCCACGTCACTGTCCCTGTCGTCACAACACACATGCGTTCAGTTCTGTCTGGC
>NC_090254.1:42464557-42509557 GCF_037325665.1 Littorina saxatilis | reverse complement strand
TCGTGTTACCGATAGCGTGGTGATGGTGATTGAGAGTGCATTTGTCGTGTTACCGATAGCGTGGTGATGGTGATTGAGAGTGCATTTGTCGTGTTACCGATAGCGTGCTGATGGTGATTGAGAGTGCATTTGTCGTGTTACCGATAGCGTGGTGATGGTGATTGAGAGTGCATGTGTCGTGTTACCGATAGCGTGGTGATGGTGATTGAGAGTGCATTTGTCGTGTTACCGATAGCGTGGTGATGGTGATTGAGAGTGCATTTGTCGTGTTACCGATAGCGTGCTGATGGTGATTGAGAGTGCATTTGTCGTGTTACCGATAGCGTGGTGATGGTGATTGAGAGTGCATTTGTCGTGTTACCGATAGCGTGGTGATGGTGATTGAGAGTGCATTTGTCGTGTTACCGATAGCGTGGTGATGGTGATTGAGAGTGCATTTGTCGTGTTACCGATAGCGTAGTGATGGTGATTGAGAGTGCATTTGTCGTATTACCGATAGCGTGGTGATGGTGATTGAGAGTGCATTTGTCGTATTACCGATAGCGTGGCGATGGTGATTGAGAGTGCATTTGTCATATTACCGATAGCGTGGTGATGGTGATTGAGAGTGCATTTGTCGTGTTACCGATAGCGTGGTGATGGTGATTGAGAGTGCATTTGTCGTGTTACCGATAGCGTGGTGATGGTGATTGAGAGTGCATTTGTCGTGTTACCGATAGCGTGGTGATGGTGATTGAGAGTGCATTTGTCGTGTTACCGATAGCGTGGTGATGGTGATTGAGAGTGCATTTGTCGTGTTAGCGATAGCGTGATGATGGTGATTGAGAGTGCATTTGTCGTGTTACCGATAGCGTGCTGATGGTGGTTGTCGTGGTAGTAGCAACGACGTTTTTGGTGGTGGCGGTGATGGTGGTAGCAGAGGTTGCCGCGGTGATGATCGATAGTGGTTGAGGGGCGAAAGAAGGTGCAAAGTGTGCGGGGGTAGTGGTAGTGGTGGTGATGATAACAGAGGAGGCAATGTTGGCAGTAGCGGTCGTTGTAGAGGTAATGTTGGCAGCATTGTTTTGTTTATTGAAGTTGCGGTTGTGTTCGCGGTGGGGGTGATAATGTTAGTAGTTGTGGTGGTAAAATCGGCGACGGTGTCGGCGGAAGTTAAAGTTGTCGGTGGTGGTCATTGTGGAGGTGGATTTAGTGGTAGTTACTGTAGTGGTGGTGGTGATGGTGGCAGTGATAGCTGATGCGGCCAAGTTTATGTTGGCAGCAGCTGTGGTTGTGGAAGTGATAGTGGCTGTTTAAATGGCGATTGTGATGACGGACGTAATTTCTGTTTTGGCAATGAAGGTTTTATTGGTAGTAGCTGTGGATGAGGTAGTGGTGGTGGTTTTGGCGGTGACGGTGGCGATGGCGGAGGTTGTTCTGCCGTGGTGATGAAGCGGTTATTAAGCAGGTGACAGATGTGGCAGTGGCGGTTGTTGAAATCTGTATTGCGGTGTTTCCTTCCGTACTGACGTCGCCCGAGTGCATGTGCTTTCTTCCCGCGTGTCAGATTTGACTCCTCTCTACAACAGGAATCTTTTCCATTTTACCCACGACACGCCGCTTGGGTCAAAGTTGTCTCCTCTCTACAACAGGAATCTTTTCCATTTCACCCACGACACGCCGCTTGGGTCAAAGTTGTCTCCTCTCTACAACAGGAATCTTTTCCATTTCACCCACGACACGCCGCTTGGGTCAAAGTTGTCTCCTCTCTACAACAGGAATCTTTTCCATTTCACCCACGACACGCCGCTTGGGTCAAAGTTGTCTCCTCTCTACAACAGGAATCTTTTCCATTTCACCCACGACACGCCGCTTGGGTCAGAGTTGTCTCCTCTCTACAACAGGAATCCTTTCTTTTTCACCCACGACACGCCGCTTGGGTCAGAGTTGTCTCCTCTCTACAACAGGAATTCTTTCTTTTTCACCTTTGACACACCGCTTGGGTCAGAGTTGTCTCCCCACTACAACAAGAATCCTTTCTTTTTCACCCTTGACACACCGCTTGGGTCAGAGTTGTCTCCTCTCTACAACAAGAATCCTTTCTTTTTTACCCACGACACGCCGCTTGGGTCAGAGTTGTCACCTCTCTACAACAGGAATCTTTTCCATTTCACCCACGACACGCCGCTTGGGTCAGAGTTGTCTTTTTGTCCTTTCTCTCTGATCTTTCCTGGACTGATAGCGGTTGCCAGCGCAGTCTGTGACTGTGTAGCCTGTTTTTATAAGGAAACCAGGTCCACACCACGACACGCTGCTCTTTCTTATTCCCCCCTCTGCTTCTTTCTCTCTGTAAACTAGTAGGGCTAATTATTTTTCGGTAACTTACCCAACAACCAAAATCACTTACCCAACAACGGGCCTGAATCCTCGATAGCTCATGGGTAGAGACTGTACACATTGTGGATCTACTTTTTGCGACTCAAAAGTTCAGAACACTCTAATGTACAAAATATACATTTCTTTCTGGAGCAAACAATACAACCATACCGCATTTAAACCAGCAACTACAGGCTTGAACACATGAATCTCAATATAAAATCCATGAGTTTGGTTGTTTTCTGAATTCAGATCTGCCGTGCACAATCGTTTATCGCTGGCAAGATTCCAAGGAAAAGTAACTCTCATACTTTGTCTAGCGATACGAGTAGTTCCCCTTCCAGATTTCGGCTGCATCGACAAGACTGCAATCCGACGGTCAGTTTTCAACAATATTTCATTTCATAAACAGATCACACGCAATCAATTGCAAACATTTAATCAACTTAAAGAACATGCAGCGGTTTCATACACTATTTTTCCCCAGAAAACTAATCTTTAAAAAGTTTTTAACGTTGGAACACGGGTGTAAAACTTCGTCTGCTAGTCACAGAAAGAAGATTTCCTGAGCGATACCAAAACATGAACAGAACACACACTATCTGCCTTTACGGCCACAGCAGAATGACAACATAACTGTGTACTTGATTTTAGTTCAAAACATGGAAACTGACAAGAAGTGTTAACAGAATTGAATGATTTGCACGGAACTATACAACCGCGCATTAATCGATCGCCTGCGCAGGTAGACTGGTTGGGTGAATATGATTCGATCAAACTTTTGCACAAAAACTCCTCTTTTCTTTGAATAACTGAAGAAAGGAGGAATAAAGAGGTTACATACCTCGTCTCAGTGATTATCAAAAATAATGGTCTCAGTTCGCGGTCATGAAAAAGCTCGCTGAAGCTCGCATTTTTCATGATCCGCTAACTTCGACCATTATTTTTGATAATCACTGAGACTCGGCATGTAACCTCTACTTATCTCTCTGATCTGTTAATGCCTGGTCGTGGTCGCAAGCGTTGTCTGAGACTGTGTTTTATCCTACATACGTGAGAGAGACACCCGTGAGATAATAATCGTTCAAATCACACGTGTGTATATCATGTAAATGAGGTCATGTCAAGCAAGTCTGGCAGGGACCTGTTTATCCACTGCTTATGATGCCAAAGTCACCGAGACAAACGTCATTATAGAAACAAAAATTGCGCTCGCTAATTACCCTCGATGAATCTTTAGAACTAACACGTCACGCCACACTTTCAGAGTGACGTTTCTTTGCTTTGACGTAATATATTGCACGAGGCTTTAGAAGAGATCGAGGTTCCAAAACAAGCGTCTTCAATTTAGCTGCCTCGACTGCAAGACATTTTCAGTAAAATACACGTAAGTACAGTATGTAGGATAAACAGAATACTGCATGGCTTGCTGTGTCGTACCGGATTTACACTCGTTGCTTTTTCAAACAGTGAACAGCTCGCTTTCGCTCGCAGTTCAATATTTTAAAAAACAACTCATGTAAATCTGGTACGACACAGCAAGCCATGTAGTATTCTCTATGTCCCTTTTTCATAAGGAAACCAGTTCTACGCCACGACACGCCGCTTGGGTCAGAGTTGTCGTTCTTCCTTTATCTCTAATCTGTCTTTGACTGATCATGGCCAGGATTGTCATTTACGTTGCTTTTGCTGTGAGAAGTGACAGCGCTGAGAGGAGGCACGTCGACCACGATGAGCTGTGTGGTACACCGTGATGCTGCCTTTCCCTTACACCAATCGAATCATAAGTCCGACTTCTTTTACTGCCTGGCAGGATCACCACCACACGCCGCTCCAAGCCAAGCACATAGTGATAGCGTGTTACTGTGACAATCATGGTCTGTTGCCGCCACCGCCACGTCGCGCATATCTCTCTTCCACCTCGCCTTGTTGTGTTTCCTGTCTTTTTCCCCAAGCACACACACCGGTAATCCTTCACCACGCAGACCGCGCACAAAGCCGCTAGCTCGTGACGTAACCCGATCTGCGTCATCTATGACGTCATCCCTTAGTTTAGGGCTCCATGTGATTATAAACACGTCGCGGTAGCTCAGCAGGGAGTTGTTGGCACTGCTCTCTGTGTGAAAAAAACATCAGGGACAGTTAAATATGGGCTAATACATATATCTGTGCTTCTAGAACACAAACTGACTTGATATATAACCCTCTCTCTCTCTCTCTCTCTCTCTCTCTCTCTCTCTCTCTCTCTCTCTCTCTCTCTCTCTCTCTCTCTCTCTCTCTAGCTCTCTCTCTCTCTTTCTCTCTCCCTCTCTCTAGCTCTCTCTCTCTCTCTGGATGTAAAAAAACACCTGTTTGCTTATGCCACTACCCTCCTAAATAAAGAATTTGTCATTGTCATTGTCTCTCTAGCTCTCTCTCTCTCTCTCTCTAGCTCTCTCTCTCTCTCTCTCTCTTTAGCTCTCTCTCTTTAGCTCTCTCTCTCTCTCTCTCTCCGTCTGTCTGTCTGTCTGTCTGTCACTCTCTCTCTCTCTCTGTCTCTCTCTCTCTCCCTCTCTCTCTCTCTCTCTCTCTCTCTCTCTCTGACTTAACCCGATCTGCGTCATCTATGACGTCATCCCTTAGTTTAGGGCTCCATGTGATTATAAACACGTCGCGGTAGCTCAGCAGGGAGTTGTTGGCACTGCTCTCTGTGTGAAAAAAACATCAGGGACAGTTAAATATGGGCTAATACATATATCTGTGCTTCTAGAACACAAACTGACTTGATATATAACCCTCTCTCTCTCTCTCTCTCTCTCTCTCTCTCTCTCTCTCTCTCTCTCTCTAGCTCTCTCTCTCTTTCTGTCCCTCTCTCTCTAGCTCTCTCTCTCTCTGGATGTAAAAAAACACCTGTTTGCTTATGCCACTACCCTCCTAAATAAAGAATTTGTCATTGTCATTGTCTCTCTAGCTCTCTCTCTCTCTCTCTCTCTCTAGCTCTCTCTCTTTAGCTCTCTCTCTCTCTCGCTGTCTCCTTATCTCTCTCTCTCTCTCTCTCTCTCTCTCTCTCTCTCTCTCACTCTCTGTCTGTCTGTCTGTCACTCTCTCTCTCTCTCTGTCTCTCTCTCTCCCCCTCTCTCTCTCTCTCTCTCTCTCTCTCTCTCTCTCTCTCTCTCTCTCTCTCTCTTAAGGACAGATTGAACGACAAAGGACTTACTGAACCTATTTGGTTCCATTCTGAGCACATTTTTAGAGTAAATATGACACATCTATATATTTTTTAAATCAGGAGATGAAAAATACAATGCGATCTTTCTTTAATCTGTAACGGAAAATTCGAATTTATTGACAACTTTAATGAGCAAACGAATCAACTCATGTTTTATCTTCCAAGCTGAAATGCAATCCGGACTTTGTCGAAGATTGCTTGACCAAAATGTTAATCAATTTGGTTAAAAAAAGAGGGCGTGACAGTGCGGTCTTAACTTTCACTAATAGCCGGACATGGCGTCATCAAAGATATTCATCGGAACTGTCTGGGGATATCATACCCAGGAACTCTCATGTGAAGTTTCATGAAGATCGGTCCAGTAGTTTTCTCTGAATCGTTCCACACAGACAGACACACAGACAGACACACACACACCAAACACACACACACACACACACACACACACACACACACACACACACCCACACACACACTCATTCGCCACCACCCTCGTCTCGATTCCCAGTCTATGTTAAAACATTTAGTCAAACTAAAAAGCAAATGAACACTCTCGTTATATTCGAAAGGATATCTAGAAAAGTTTGGCGAAGCAGAGAGAAGCCGGCGCAGGAGAAAGGCCCCTAATTATAATACGTAAAACTAACGGTGATAGAGCGCTAAAAATAATTTAAGTTGACAGATTTACCCTATCTCTGGATAACTTGCTCACGTCAAAACAGTTGCGGACCTACAAATCACACAATCCTTGGGCTTTTTCATTTCTTTCATTCATTAATTATGTTACTAAATGTGTTAAAGGAAAAGTCTAAGGTTTAGGGTCACTTTTGATATATGTTGACCCTCCTAATTCATCAACCACAAATGCGTGTGTAAAAATGAACACAGAAGTCCAAAAAGTATACTTTGACTCGTTTGTTGGATGTTCTGAATCGTTCCATCGCGCGCGCAGTCTTGGCTCATGACCTTGTGCACATACGCACGGGGGATAACCGGTCAAAGGCCGAACAGAAGCCGAAGGCCGCTCATGACACGTGTGAAGGCAAGTTTTGTCTGTTTTCTAGGTATTGTTTGATTTATGTCGGGATTTAAGGTAAGCTACTGATTCAGCGATGACTAAATTTGTTTCTCGATGCATAAAAAGTCAGGGAGCGATTGATATTTGCCCGTAAATATCCTTCAAAGCTGAAAATGTCCGCGATCGAGCACCGGAAATGGCTGTTCGATGGGTTTTGCAAGTAGAAATGTGCTTTATTTCACCAAATCAGCTCGTATTTGGTATGGGTACGGGATTCTAGAGGACGAAGGAGTCATAAGAGGTGCAAAGAAGTGCTATTTGGGAGTAGAATAAATCTTCCGAGACAGTAGACAAGAGAAGGTCATATTTGAGAGAGGAGCGCGTAGGCCGATTGTCTTTCCGACAAGCGAATGATACAGCAGATTAATCATTCGTTTTGACCAGAAACCTAGTCTCTAGTTTTTATGAATGAGTTTTTTAATTAAAACAATCACGAGAACTCTCTCGCTTAGCCTAATGGCTGTTCGATGGGTTTCGCAAGTAGAAATGTGCTTTATTTCACCAAATCAGCTCGTATTTGACATCGGTTTGGTATATATATATATTTTTTTTTTCTAATCCTACCGCGAACTGGATAGCAGACGCGGCACGACTGTTGCACCACACTTTGAAGTAATCCCACACTTTGAAGTAAATTACTTCAAAGTGTGGGGATGTGCCCCACACTTTGAAGTAAACCCATTTTTTACTTCAAAGTGTGGGGGGATCTTCCCACACGTTGAAGTAAACTCAGTTTTTACTTCAAAGTGTGGGGGGATCTTCCCACACTTTGAAGTAACTTACTTCAAAGCGTGGGACTTTTGCATTGCCTGTTTGAGCCTGATGATTTTGTCAAAAAAATGGCAGTCTTTTGGATGAGTGAACAGAAAAAGTGAGCGAGCCAAGAAACATAGTGATGTTTTTTTTTTTTTTTTTATTATTCTTTTTTCTTTTCCAGACAATATGACATAAGACAGATCAAAAACAGTCTACATAGGGTAATGAAAATAGCAAATATCCAGTTGAGGCCATCTCAACCATATCACTTACATACACACATATAAACAGACAGTACAAAAAGGATAGAGGGAAAAGAGAGAGGAAGAAAGAAGAGTGACAGAAGAGAATAAGGATCAGGGAAAGAAGAGGAAGAGGATAGCGAGCGGTGACCAGGCTTAAAAAAAAAAAGACATAAAATCATTCTATCGCATGCCTGTACAGACTCCAGTTTCTGTTGAAAGAAGTTAACTCATTGTTAACCAATGCATTGTGCTTCTCTGCCAAAAATCTTTGTTTTAGAGTTAAAACAAGAACCTGAAAATGGGGGCCGGTCGTACGTATTTTAGATGTATAAATGTGGTATTTTGCGATTAGAAGGAACAAATCAAAGGTTTTGTCCGTCACACAGTTTGTTTGGTAGCCACAGATAATAAGTTGCTTATACAGTCTAACATTAGTACAATGTACAAAATTGTCTCGCATCCACTGAAGGAAATCATTCCAAAAGGCCTGTGTTTTTATACAGTCCCAAAAAAGATGTTCTAGCGTTTCCTCCTGCTGTCCGCAGAAAGTACAAATAGGAGATTCAACAATTTTTCTCAGATGCAAAAAACGCTGGGTGGGTATAATTCTATATATCAGTCTATACTGAAACCATCTGAGACGTACGTCCTCAGTTGTTCTTTTAATTTTTAGAAAAACCTTATTGACATCTACATTACAGTTCAGTGCAGCTGTCCACTTTTCAATACATTTCAGAGGATCAGTATTCTTAATCAAATATCCATAGACATGTTTAGAACCACCACTGGCCAAGCACTGCCAGACACATGGGTCACTTACCACAAAGTTATCACAAAAGTCAATTTCTAGCTTACATTGATACTTCTTAACAGCCCGTACTATTCCTTGATATAACAAAAAATTAACAGTCACATTTGGGTATTTTCTGCTAAATTCATCATAGGTCAAAAATCCATCTTCCTTCAGCAAGTGACCAACAGAAACAATATCACAATGTGCCCAGCTTCTAAGAAACAACACCTTCTTGTCTCTGCATATATTGATATTATAAAAAAGACATTCAGATACAAAGTCATGAAAAGAAGATGGAATACATTTGTTACACACTTTTTTATAATGTTTAAAAACATCAACCCAAAAAGGATTAACAATTCTTTGCATCAGTACATTTGCAAACTCGCCCCCACGTTGTTTCACAACTCGGACAGCAGGACATAATGCATAGAGAATTTGTGTAATTTTTCCATCATCATGTAAAACTTTCATTAGCCAGTTTATCTTCAATGACGATAGAAAAACTCTCACGTTAACCATTTTAAGTCCCCCCTCTTCATATTCCTGATACATGGAGGTTCTTTTAATTTTGTCAATTTTCCCGTCCCAAACAAAATTAAACAGTAGTTTCTGTAGATTAGCTAGAAAATCCTCCTCTGGGTCCGGCAAATTCATAAATAGGTAGGTAAGTTTGGACAATGCCAAAGTCTTAATGACTGTTATTTTTCCGAAAGGGGTTAAATTCCTTCTGGACCATGAGTTGAAAATTCTCTTAATCTCCACAAACTTATTTTCATAGTTTATTGGAACAATTTCCTCGATGTTTGTCGAAAACCAGATACCCAAAACTCTGAAAACAGTGGGATTCCAAACAAAGTTGTGTTCTGGCATAAACTTAACGTTAGAATTTTTAGAGGCTCCTATCCACACTGCTGACGACTTATCATAGTTAATAACTAGACCTGACAAAGAAGCAAATGTCTGTAGTGTTTCTACACATGCACAAAAAGAATCTTTGGTACCATCAAGGAAAAAAGTAGTGTCATCCGCATATTGTGACAATAGAATTTCGACATCAAAAAAATTCAGTCCCTTTATTTTTGGATTCTGACGCATCATTATTGCCATAATTTCGGCACAAATTAGAAAAATATAAGGAGACAAAGGGTCCCCTTGACGGGTTCCTCTCTCCAGATTAAACCACTCTGAATATTGTCCGTTTACTGCTACACATGATTTACTATTTCTGTAAAAAGTTAATATCCACTTTTTTATATCATTTCCGAAGTTAAATTTATTCAGTGCTTTTTGTATAAACGACCATGCAATGCTATCGAAAGCTTTTTCAAAGTCTACCATTAACAGAAGGCCATCAGCTTGTCGTTCATTAGCATAAATAATAGAATCATAGAGTAAACGAATATTTTCGCCTATATTCCTACCTTGCATAAACCCTTTTTGATCTTCATGAATTATGGTTGGCAGAACACGTTTCAGCCTTTCAGCAATGCAGGTGGAAGCTATTTTGTAGACAGTATTTAAAAGAGTAATAGGACGCCAATTTTTTAGAAACCTTTTATCTTTCCCTTCTTTGGGTATGCAGGTGATCACTCCTTGACGTTGTGTTACCGACATTTCACCTTTTCTAAAGCCTTCATTAATTGAACGAAGCAAGAAAGCACCTAGATCAATAAAGAAAATTTTAAAAAATTCTGCTGAATATCCATCCGATCCGGGGCTTTTATCGTTTTTAAGTTGTTTTACTGCTTTGACTAATTCTTCTTTACAAATAATACCTTCAAGTCCATCACGTTCTTCATCAGTCAAAACAGGATGTTCTAAGTTATTAGGAATGTCTTCATTCATTATATTATGTTCCCTTGAAGCATACAACTGTGCATAGAAGGATTTAACTTCTTTAGTAATCTCATCACTGTCACATAAAAGTTCGCCATTGTCCTTTTCAATAAAACACATAGCCTTTTTGACAAAGTTTCTTTTTTCAAGACTACAGAAATATTTAGAATTTTTTTCACCATCTGCAATCCATTTTGCTCTTGATCTAACAATCAACCCGTCTACTTTTTTCTGTCTTAACTGAAACAACTCTTGCCGCTTCTGTTCCAAAATAGTTACATTCTCATCATTTAGATTACTTTCTAAAACCTTAATCTCATCCATCAGATCAGTCTCCCTTCTGCAATTTTCTCTCTTTTTCTGCGCTGCAAACGACATAGTTTTACTTCTTATCTCTAAAAGTAACATTTCGAAAAATAATTGATCGTCAATAGTTAACTGTAACTCCTCATCATCAATCTCTGCAATGTTAACTGTATTATACACAAGAACAGCATACTGCTTTTTAACCTCTAAAATACATTCCTTAACTAAGCGAACATACTCAATATCTTTTAATAAACCATTATTAAATTTCCAAAAGGATCTATGCCTTTTGACAACATCAGTTTTAAAACTCAGAGATACAACAGAATGATCTGAGCAATATCCAGGTGAAATATTAACATCATCCACAACAAGACCAAGTTGTTCAGAGACAGCAAAATAATCAAGCCGGCTTCTCTGTGTGCTATTAGTTCTTCTCCAAGTATACTTTCTCACATCACCATGAATAGCTCTAAAAATGTCAACAACATCATGCTGTTCAAAAAAATCAGTTATTTCTTTTCTACTCCTATTTCTATACACATTGCTTGGATTGCTAGAGTCCATTTTTGGATTCAAAGGAACATTCCAATCTCCCCCCATTACTAACAGTTCATTATCTAACAAAATAACACTGTTAAACAGATCAAGAAAAAACTCAGGATGATCTCCACTACTGGGACCATAGACATTCACCACTGTCATACGTTTATTTAGAAGTTCAATATCTAACAAAATGTACCGCCCCGATTCATCTTTTATGGTATTGTGTAATTTGTATTCAAAATTATTTTTAAACAATATCGCTACTCCCCTACTAGCTGAACTATCCCCGTTAACTACAACATCAAATCCCCACAGTGATCGGATGAAATTTTCATCTTCTGTTTTCCAATGTGTTTCTTGCAACATAAAGATATTATTATCAGAATTTCTCAAAAAGTCAAATAAGTCTTTTCTTTTCTTATAATCATTTAGTCCATTTACATTGAAAGTGCAGATCCTCAGTTTTTCACAATTGCTTGCCATCATATTTCATAATCGGGTATAGCCAACAGTTACAGAGAATATTTACAGAAAAAACAAAAAGCAAAGACAGTATACTCCTGCACTCACATAAAAAAAATAGAGCAAACACGCTATGTAATGCACTTCTGCAAACACAACCCTGTAATAGATTAAACCAACAGTCAGCATACAAACACACACATGAATGATTTGACCTAGTAAGCATAGTGATGTTTGTTATCAGGCTTTAAAGGCATATGTACGCGCTCCCGTGTTTACAAAGTGTAGTTTGCCCATAATCGATGTCAAACGCACCATAAGACCATGTAATGACGATATGTCGCCATGCGCGGACCATATACATGCATTACAGCTTGTTCTAGCCTCTGAAAAAGTGAGGATGTCAACAAAGACGCGGAGTTATTTCCCTTGCGTCAACGCTACCTCTGTTGGCAAATCTATAAATAGGACGATCTAGATCAAAATAAAAATTCAAATATCTCAACATTTAAGGGGTCCTAGACCACAATATCTTGCAGGGAACTTAATTTAGCATGTCTCCAGCTGTGGGTAAAGCAATTAGCGTGTATAGTCATCGAGTACATATGGCTTTAAGCAATGTCCCATTGTTGAGTGTGACGAAAACTCGTGGTGACGATTTTAAAACATGTTGGGTCACGCATGGTCCAATCTTACATGGTCCAACCTTACATGGTCCAACATTACATGGTCCAACCTTACATGGTCCAATCTTACATGGTCCATATATATTATTGGACCATGTAAGATTGGACCATGTAAGATTGGACCATGTAAGATTGGACCATGTAAGGTTGGACCATGTAAGGTTGCACCATGTAAGGTTGGACCATGTAAGGTTGGACCATGTAATATTGGACCATGTAAGATTGGACCATGTAAGGTTGGACCATGTAAGATTGGACCATGTAAGGTTGGACATGGTAAGGTTAGACCATGTAAGGTTGGACCATGTAAGGTTGTCCATGTAAGGTTGGACCATGCAAGGTTGGACCATGCAAGGTTGGACCATGTAAGATTGGACCATGTAAGGTTGGACCATGTAAGATTGGACCATGCAAGGTTGGACCATGCAAGGTTTGACCATGTAAGATTGGACCATGTAAGGTTGGACCATGTAAGATTGGACCATGTAAGATTGGACCATGCACGATTGGACCATGTAAGGTTGGACCATGTAAGATTGGACCATGTAAGATTGGACCATGTAAGGTTGGACCATGTAAGGTTGGACCATGTAAGGTTGGACCATGTAAGGTTGGACCATGCGTGACCTAACATGTTTTAAAATCGTCACCACGAGTTTTCGTCATACTCAACAATGGGACATTGCTTAAAGGCATATGTACGCGCTCCCGTGTTTACAAAGTGTAGTTTGCCCATAATCGATGTCAAACGCACCATAAGACCATATAATGACGATATGTCACCATGCGCGGACCATAATACATGCATTACAGCTTGTTCTAGCCTCTGAAAAAGTGAGGATGTCAACAAAGCCGCGGTGTTAGCTCCCTTGCATCAACGTTACATGTGTTGCCAAATCTATAAATAGGACGATCCAGATCAAAATGAAAATTAACATATCTCAACATTGAAGGGGTCCTAGACCACAATATTTTGCAGGGAACTTAATTTAGCATGTCTCCAGCTGTTGGTAAAGCAATTAGCGTGTATAGTCATCGAGTACATATGCCTTTAAAGCCTGATAACAAACATCCCTATGTTTCTTGGCTCGCTCACTTTTTCTGTTCACTCATCCAAAAGACTTTGCCATTTTTTTTGACAAAATCATCAGGCTCAAACAGGCGATGCAAAAGTCCCACGCTTTGAAGTAAGTTACTTCAAAGTGTGGGAAGATCCCCCCACACTTTGAAGTAAAAACTGAGTTTACTTCAAAGTGTGGGAAGATCCCCCCACACTTTGAAGTAAAAAATGGGTTTACTTCAAAGTGTGGGGCACATCCCCACACTTTGAAGTAATTTACTTCAAAGTGTGGGATTACTTCAATCAATCAATCAATGAGGCTTATATCGCGCATATTCCGTGGGTACAGTTCTAGGCGCTCTGCAGTGATGCCGTGTGAGATGAAATTTTATACGGCCAGTAATTGCAGCCATTTCGGCGCATATTTACCTTTCACGGCCTATTATTCCAAGTCACACGGGTATAGGTAGACAATTATTAACTGTGCCTAAGCAATTTTTGCCAGGAAAGACCCTTTTGTCAATCGTGGGATCTTTAACGTGCACACCCAATGTAGTGTACACGGGGGGGGGGGGGGGGGGGGGGGGGGGGGGAGTTCGGACACCAAAGAGAGTCTGCACACAAATTTGACTCTGAAATAAATTTCCGCCGAACCTGGGATCGAACTCACGCTGACAGCGGCCAACTGAATACAAATCCAGCGCGCTACCAACTGAGCTATATCCCCTTCAAAGTGTGGTGCAACAGTCGTGCCGCGGCTGCTATCCAGTTCGCGGTAGGATTAGAAAATATATATATATATACCAAACCGATGTCAAATACGAGCTGATTTGGTGAAATAAAGCACATTTCTACTTGCGAAACCCATCGAACAGCCATTAGGCTAAGCGAGAGAGTTCTCGTGATTGTTTTAATTAAAAAACTCATTCATAAAAACTAGAGACTAGGTTTCTGGTCAAAACGAATGATTAATCTGCTGTATCATTCGCTTGTCGGAAAGACAATCGGCCTACGCGCTCCTCTCTCAAATATGACCTTCTCTTGTCTACTGTCTCGGAAGATTTATTCTACTCCCAAATAGCACTTCTTTGCACCTCTTATGACTCCTTCGTCCTCTAGAATCCCGTACCCACACCAAATACGAGCTGATTTGGTGAAATAAAGCACATTTCTACTTGCAAAACCCATCGAACAGCCATTTCCGGTGCTCGATCGCGGACATTTTCAGCTTTGAAGGATATTTACGGGCAAATATCAATCGCTCCCTGACTTTTTATGCATCGAGAAACAAATTTAGTCATCGCTGAATCAGTAGCTTACCTTAAATCCCGACATAAATCAAACAATACCTAGAAAACAGACAAAACTTGCCTTCACACGTGTCATGAGCGGCCTTCGGCTTCTGTTCGGCCTTTGACCGGTTATCCCCCGTGATACGTGTGCTACGTCACGGGCCTTGAACAACAAATATGGCCGGCTCCAGCAGTGAGGAAGACAAGTGGAATACGGACCGGTTTTCAGCCAGCCTGAGGTTTTACCGTGCCCGTTTGAGCCTCTTCGTCGTCAAAATGCTTGCGAGGCCACAAGGAACTGCTTGAAACAGAGCCAGCATAAGCGGCAATACGAAATGGTATGTGATTCTCTTTGTTGTGATGTTGACACACTAGTCCGTAGTCGCATAGACCTATATATATATTAAATATAGGTCCCTGGTAGTCGCTACCTCTTGCTGTGCTAGATCGAAGTCAGGTGTGTTTTTCACAGATCAGTTGATGTGCTTCCATAGATCTGTAAGCATGTAAAGATTTTGGATTTATGCTATTATGGTGTTGTTTATTTTGCTATCTTTAATCACGGATTTCGTCCTTGAACTGCCCAGTTTAGAATAAATGCTTCCACAGTGATGTTCACACGCGACTATCCTTATTTTCTCTTTCTTCAGTCACACAACGAAACATGTAGACAGCAAGTTAACATTGCGCAAAGCCTGTTTCTTTCGGAAATAACTGCACTTATCCTGGTATTTTTATTTGCAACAGTAAGACACTACATGACATTGACACCACTAAACAGTGAAACTTATTTCAAATGGCGTTGGCTGCTTTCATGTGCTAATAGTGATCCTGACAATTTTCTTGCGAAACGGTCAAAGGGAAGTAATAAATGAATTTTGTTTTTTAAACGAGCACACGTGATTTCCGATCTTAAACTAGATCTGAAATCATATGATTTTCTGAGCAGTGGCGAAACGCTGATGGCGTGATATCGCAAGCCGTTTTGGAAGCAAATAAGCACTGTCAGACATATGCTGAAACACGATTACAGCAGTTCAAACTTTTTGATCATTGATTTTTAGGAGTACGCAATATCGGACAGTCACACTACAAAAAGACAATGCGTTAGTACATAGATCGGTATTCTCAAACGTCACGAACAGGCAGTACGTTGCTACTATTTTACTGTAGTAACAAAACCTCACAGTCCCATTAAAAATGTATGGTGTGTGCTGAAAAGCAACCATATGAGATTCAGTCAGTGGGACCAGAGACGTAGAGGTTACATGCCGAGTCTCAGTGATTATTAAAAATAATGGTCGAAGTTAGCGGATCATAATATAATTAATGCGAGCTTCAGCGAGCTTTTTCATGACCGCGAACTGAGACCATTATTTTTGATAATCACTGAGACGAGGTATGTAACCTCTTTATTCCTCCTTTCTTCAGTTATTCAAAGAAAAGAGGAGTTTTTGTGCGAAAGTTTGATCGAATCATATTCACCCAACCAGTCTACCTGCGCAGGCGATCGATTAATGCGCGGTTGTATAGTTCCGTGCAAATCATTCAATTTTGTTAACACTTCTTGTCAGTTTCCATGTTTTGAACTAAAATCAAGTACACAGTTATGTTGCCATTCTGCTGTGGCGGTAAAGGCAGATAGTGTGTGCTCTGTTCATGTTTTGGTGTCGCTCAGGAAATGTTCTTTCCTCGAATGAGACTAGCAGACGAAGTTTTACACCCGTGTTCCAACGTTAAAAACTGTATGAAGTTCCGTTTTCTGGGGCAAAATAGTGTATGAAACCGCTGCATGTTCTTTAAGTTGATTAAATGTTTGCAATTGATTGCGTGTGATCTGTTTATAAAATGAAATATTGTTGAAAACTGACCGTCGGATTGCAGTCTTGTCGATGCAGCCGAAATTTGGAAGGGGAACTACTCGTGTCGCTAGACAAAGTATGAGAGTTACTTTTCCTTGGAATCTTGCTAGCGATAAACGATTGTGCACGGCAGATCTGAATTCAGAAAACAACCAAACTCATGGATTTTATATTGAGATTCATGTGTTCAAGCCTGTAGTTGCTGGTTTAAATGCGGTATGGTTGTATTGTTTGCTCCAGAAATGTATATTTTGTACATTAGAGTGTTCTGAACTTTTGAGTCGCAAAAAGTAGATCCACAATGTGTACAGTCTCTACCGATGAGCTATCGAGGATTCAGGCCCGTTGTTGGGTAAGTGATTTTGGTTGTTGGGTAAGTTACCGAAAAATAACTAGCCCTACAAGTTTACAGAGAGAAAGAAGCAGAGGGGGGAATAATACAGAGTATACAGAGAGAGACGCGTCATCCTTCTTTGCGCTGCGGTGCGAAACTGAGACCGGCCAGCCCAGCGCGGGAAAAGAACCACACCCTGCCGCACAAGGTAGCTCGCGTTTTGCGGCTGCTGTCGGCTGTGTTTATATCACGTTTATATTAACACTAGAGGAATACCCGCTTCGCCGTGTAGCCGGCTTCGCCGAACAATGGACCCGCCAAGCTTAGGTCCCTCCCAGATTCGTGGAATGGGAACAGCACGAAAATGATTCAGTGGCCATAATGCCATTCCTGACCATATCGAGTCCCATCCTTGTCGACGAATGTAACCGTGTTAATCACCTTTGGAGGCGAACTCCACTCAAACAGGATTGAGCAATTTAGAGCTTATCTCTAAGCCCTTTTGAACTGTTATGGCTTCTCAAAGGAAGGCCAGTACATACAAATACACAAAAGCCGCCAGGCCACATCACAAACAGAACTGAACAATCCACAGGTGTTGCCAACATAGAGAGAGAGACACACACACACACACACACACACACACACACACACACACACACAAACACAGAGAAGCCGTATATATAGAGAGATAGATGACAGTGTATTTTTCGCGTGGCTATAAATTGATTCGACCTTTGCACTTTTACAGTGAGGATAATTTACGGGTCCAATTTACGTTCTGGACACTGCGGTGACCTTCTAAAAATAGTAACAGAACGCCGGGAATATCCGAAGATGCCCCCTCATACTATAGTGCACCATACGAAGGAAGGGAGGTAAACGCTGAAAACATGGAGAAGATAAGGAAGAGTTACTGGGAATGGTGAAATGAACAGAAAAACCAAAATCGCGTGTTGAAATATCTCATCGATGATATTGTGTCCGGGGTGTAGCTGAATACGGTGTCCAAATTTGAAAAAGATCCACCGAGAACTTTGGCGTTGTGATGTGGTGTAGCGGCTTTGGTGTGTCGGTATGGGGGCCCGGGTAGCTGAGGTGGAACCAAATTCGGTTCAGCGCTGCGCGCTGAGAGCACGTGTTGAAATATCTCATCGATCAGGTTGTGTCCGGGGTCTCTGTGAATAAGCCCACCAAATTTGAAGCAGATCCATCGAGAACTTTGGCCGTGCATCGCGAAGACACAGACACACAGACAGATACAAGTCGTATAATTATATATATATAGATACTGTCTGTTCTGTCCGGCTGACAGTGCTGCAAAAAGTAACTGGATGAAAAAATATGTTTGTTTGTGAACATCCTTTTTAAATGACCATAAAAACACCGCAGAAAATGGTATAGATTAAAATTAAATCAAATGTTCTTTGGCAATATTCGCTGCATCGCTGTAGTTATGCAAACATGATTCAAGTCAGTCTCTTTTCACGAGCTAACCGTCGTTATTTTTGTGTGTTTTAATCAAATACAAATACATACTGAATACATGGTTAGTTAAGCCTGAGAAAATATGTCAGGAATAAATCGTTTAACGAAATAGTTCCCGGTTAAATCGGTAACTAAGGCATTTAGTCAATTTGGTGTCGTCCCAGCACATCGAAACTGAAATGGGTTGTCAATTACACGGAGCTAAGAAGTTATCATGAAAGGAAAACTGTAAAATACAGCAACTTGAACCAGATTCTTGTGACCAAGCTGACTTGATCGATCGATGATTTTCTTGTTTCTTTTCAGTTGCTTCTTTCTTGTTCAGAAAGCTCTCTCGCTCTCTTTCTCTTTCTCTTTCTCTCTCTCTCTCTCTCTGTCTCTCTCTGTCTCTGTCTCTCTCTGAGTCAGTCACACACACACACACACACACACACAACACACACACACACACACACACACACACACACACACACACACACACACACACACACACACACACACACACACAAAAATTGAATTAACTAGGTATACAGACCGACTGCATGACACTTTGAACAGCATCGTCACAAGTACTCCAGTTTGAGAAATTTTCGACTTTTCCGCTTGGACGAAGAAGAGAATCTGTTGTTGTTGTCCTTCAAAACAAAATGAAGCCTGATGTTAGTGAACAACTGCACAATCAGATTGTTGAGCTTGCACTGCGTAGAAGGACAGGTCAGTGACCCATTCATGTTTTTCTCCAAGCGAAGAATGATTCTTGTTCTGACTCGGTCCATGTGCAACAACTGCTCGGACTTTTTGAAACTCACTTCCATCAGCTCCACGAGTTGTTGGCTTGGAACGGTCAGGCCTTCCCCCTTCATGTCAGGCAGCTGCTTCTTGGTCAGAAAAATCTCTTTCCTGTCACCCCTGAGAGGTCCGACCAAAAGCCCACGACAACCTGAACAGACCTTTCCTGTCAACTTTCTGGCGATGTAGCCCGAGATGTATGTCAGGATATTCTCCTCCTGAATGGACAGGTTATCAGCTGGAAAGGCGAAAGCCATCCTGAGTATATCTGCGTGTTCGCCTGACTGGTACTGGAGAGGCAAAGGTACATCTTCAAGGGGTGTGGAGTGGCCATCCTCCTGCTGGAGAGTCTCGAGACTGAGGAGGAAGTGGTCGTCTTCTTCTTCACAGTTGCTCAAAGCACTCTGAACTACGATTGAGTCCACCATTACTTCAGACCATTTTCTGCTTTCTTGACTGGATGATTGAACTGAATATCTTCAAAGTGATCAATACAAAGGTAGCAATTTCTTTGTACATAACCCACGCTCCTCTTTAGTAGATCATCTCTTCTGCAGTTTTGTATCCATTGTTTGCATCTGTATGTCACAAGCAAATGAATAACATTAATTACTCTCTCTCTCTCTCTCTCTCTCTCTCTCTCTCTCTCTCTCTCTCTCTCTCTCTCTCTCTCTCCCTTATTATGGCAAGATTCCGAGGTGGAATAACAGAACTATTTGTGCACGTTAATCGATATAAGAGATACGATGCGGATATGTTGTTATGCCCATTGTGCAGGGAAAGTAAGGAAGATGAGTTTCATTTTGTGCTTTGTTGCCCCGCACTTCGTGATTTGCGATGCCAATTTATTCCTGCTAAGTTTTATAGAAACCCAAGTTTACACAAGGTTTCTATGCTTATGGCATCTGTGAATGAAGGTATTGTTCGAAAGTTGTCAGCTTATGTGTACAGAGCACTTCGGCTACGTAGTGTTGTTATGTCTTAGTTCATGTAAGCCTACGGTATATTTTATTTGAAATGTAATGTCTTAGTTCGTGTATGATTTATTTTATTTGATTTGTGTGCAAATGTCATTATGTCATTGTATATATGTTCACCCCCGTCATAAGGGGCTATGGCCTAAATGAGTAAACAATCCAATCCAATCCAATCTCTCTCTCTCTCTCTCTCTCTCTCTCTCTCTCTCTCTCTCTCTCTCTCTCTCTCTCTCTCTCTCTCTCTCTCTCTCTCTCTCTCTCTCTCTCTCTTTGACCTTTACTCATTCAAAATGGTGTGCAAGAACAACAACAACAATAGCCATCATCATCATCATCATCATCATCATCATCATCAAAACGTTTACAATCAAAATATTAATCATGATAATACTAACGTTCGAAGCTGCAAGCTGTTATCCGTTGTAGATCTACTCTATAACTCCGCGACGGCCGTGTCAATCAAACGAGATTGTCATGTCTACCCTAATCGATCACCGACCGTATTTGCCACTATCAGTTCCAGACTTGACATGCCGAAATGAGATAAAGTAGAGGAGAAATAAATCGTATACATGTGAAACTAGTACCAACATGCACAGCTTGGACTGCTGTGGAAAGAGAAAGTAGATTGTTCCATGTTTCCGCGTGGTGGCGCCACTGGGCTTCCGGTCTCACTTTTCAGCACCGTATGGAGCGTCTCTGTATACTCTATAGTCTCTGGTGGGACCCTGAATCTACCTGGGGTTAAATCGGGTTATTGACTCTCATTGCATGAATTTTTAAACTGTGAATATATGACGTACTACGGTTCGTGTTGTTTTTGTGATCCACTGCAATTTCTGTGTATACCTTAGAATCTCAAGGTAATTTTTGAACGGGGCATACAGATGATACATGTTGCCATGGTCACAGAGTGATACGTGTATTTTGCTTATCAGGTGTCAGTGCAGAAACTCCAAGAGGGAACTAAATTCGAATATCTGGAAAACCTGGATGAGCAGATAGACAGTCTAACAGCACATCCTCCTATGTTTGCTCGGACATCTACTACCTTCAAACTGCATACTATGCGTACACACAGGAATATGGACGACTCAACATTGATTAAAATGAGTAAGTAAGACAACACAAACAGATGATTTTCATTATGATAGATTTATTTATCTGAAAGTAAAATTGACCACAGAGTGTACAATTTGTTTTCAAATACGAAAATATCACATTGGATTAAAAAAAAAAACCCACACCATCATATATGTGACCCTCCAGCACGGAATGAGTCGCATGTCACCTTTGCATGATTTTCATATTTTGACATTTTCATAAAGAGTTTTTTATGCTCTATCCAGTGGTGAAAACCGTTTTAGAAAAGAGCAAAAACTGTTCGAGTTATAAGCCTATGACTAAGGTGACTCTCACACTGTTACCACGGACACCCCCCGAACTTATATTAAGCCTAGCGCAGAACCTCGCGAGGTGACATGCGACTCATTCTGTGGTGGAGGGTCACTTATCCCATGACCTGCCTCTTTGTCTCTGTTAGCTGAGGAGGTGATTATTCAGAATTATCCATCGCAACCATATGAATTATCCATCGCAACCGAGTTTCGATCTCAACTGTCATTGGTCATTGTCTTTGATTTCAGAGTACAATTGAATAATTTATAGAGGTCATCTGCATATTCAGAGTTTACAGATGGACTACTTTTTTCAACATACGACTGAAATATTTTATGGTGTCAAAGTCAATATCACGTATAGGTACAGGCCTACATGTGTCAATTTTGAGAAAATAAAGAATACTTCATACGATACGCACATTCTGCATGGATTTAAAGAGCGGAGTCGAGATATTTCGCTGGCTGAAGTGAGTGCATGGTCAAAGGCATGTTGAACGAGTATCGCGAGTGGGATCAAGGGACGATACTCCCTAATTTTTACACAGTCAGCCATCTACACAGAACCGTGTGTGTGAGAGAGAGAGAGAGAGAGAGAGAGAGAGAGAGAGAGAGAGAGAGAGAGAGAGAGAGAGAGAGAGAGAGAGAGAGAGAGAGAGAGAGAGAGAGAGAGAGAGAGAGAGAGAGAGAGAGAGAGAGAGAGAGAGAGAGAGAGAGAGAGAGAGAGAGAGAGAGAGAGAGAGAGAGAGAGAGAGAGAGAGAGAGAGAGAGAGAGAGAGAGAGAGAGAGAGAGAGAGAGAGAGAGAGAGAGAGAGAGAGAGAGAGAGAGAGAGAGAGAGAGAGAGAGAGAGAGAGAGAGAGAGAGAGAGAGAGAGAGAGAGAGAGAGAGAGAGAGAGAGAGAGAGAGAGAGAGAGAGAGAGAGAGAAAAAAGAGAGAACGAGAGAGAGAGAGAGAAAGATAGAGAGAGAGGAGAGAGAGAGAGAGAGAGAGAGAGAGAGAGAGAGAGAGAGAGAGAGAGAGAGAGAGAGAGAGAGAGAGAGAGAGAGAGAGAGAGAGAGAGAGAGAGAGAGAGAGAGAGAGAGAGAGAGAGAGAGAGAGAGAGAGAGAGAGAGAGAGAGAGAGAGAGAGAGAGAGAGCAATCAAAACACAACCCAGTGACCTGGTAGTTTGAAAACTGACACGATGTGAAACTGACATCGATTTTCGAAGGCATGCCTGCGGTGCATAACTCTCGAAAAGTTGTCGTAGCTGGGAACCCGTTGAGATCCATTCCAACGCCCAAAAAATTATCAGAAGAGTCACCATGAAGTCAAATCAAACGTTAGGTTTTCTCATTTGGTTATTTGCTTTGGCTTAAAGTGTATTGCTTCGATTGATAGCTGAATCTGCTTGCAACCGTGCTGTTCAAGACTGTTCGAACTGTCGTCTGCTAGACGGGCTTGTGTGAATCCGAGTCGAGTAAATTGCGGGGTTCAGCGACAAATGAGGGAGTGGCATCAAAATGAAAAGAAGAAGACGAAAAGAAGTCGGAGATACAGTTATGATATATGGGGAAGAGAAGAGGATGTGAGGTGTTAGATGTAGCCAACCTTAGGTGTTCAAACTCAAGACCGGGACAAAGTAGAAAGCGATGTACCGCGACTGACTCTCAGTGCCGACATACAACTTCCAAGCTTTATTGCTTAACGTCTACAACAGGCGAAGTATTGAAGCTTTGGCTCACCTAAACCCGACGACTGAATATGTAATAAAGTAAGTGATCCACGTGTGAAAACCGAAACAGAACACCGCGATGACAGCCAACATTTCTATCCCCGACTGACAAACAGTAACACTGCATGCGAACTGACTTGGGTCAACGATCAAACCAGCACGGCCCGAACTGAATTTGTTGCGCTGCCATTATCGTGCGCAATTCTGGTAAAAATATAAACCCGGTATACCGAATTGAGTATAACGAAAGCCGATGTCAAATATACACAGGGATATTTTAAAATGACTTTCAAAATGTAAAAGCAGACAGCAGACCTTTTTATAAGCAATATGAATGACTGAATGTCCACATACAAGTCGAATGACGCCGTCCATTATGCTGACAAATGGGAACTAGCTTTGCGCATGAATTCATTGACATGAATTTCGACTGCGGAGGCTTTTGGCAAGCTGAAAACAGGCACGGGCAGGTTTTAGTGGAAAAAGTAAGTGTTTTTAATGAAAACGTCGGAGTAATGGGATAAATAGCTTACACACCTCGTCCTGAATATCTTGCATATTTTCCCTCGGGTCGATTTTCAGGTATTACCTCGCCAAAGGCTCTGTAATACCTGAAAATCGTCCCTCAGGAAAATATGCAAGATAATCAGAACTCGGAGTGTGTAACCTATATATATCATTAAAACTATTCTTTATTTCTAAACACATACATATCAGCATAGTTTATTCATGTAGACACCCTCATTTCGGTTCCCAGTCTATCTGAAATCAAGGTAAGATATGCCAGAAAGAATAGCGATCACACGGTGCTTCAGCATGAATTTGAAAACCTGCTCTGCGTCACATAGACACAGCGTGTCTTATGATTCTATCCACCCTCTCCAAACAAACACGTACACGTTTTCTCTGGTACGAATGTCTTAAAAGCTCAAACTAAGTTGCTGTTTTATTCTGTCTTGCTTTGCAGGAAATACAGGCACGTCGCTTACCCATAACAGGCAGCTGGTGCGCTAGCGACAGGGGTGTTGCTAGACATTTTCATGTTGGGACATTTGGCCGAAACTGTCAGAAAGCTTTAGGGCATCTTGGAAAAAGTTCGACTATTATTTTGGCTCATCCAAAGTCACCGCAACATTGAAGCACAAGACTCAAGAGGGGAACACCAATACATACAATCATTGTCTTAGAAACACAGATTACAGGGGCGGAGCAGTTAAGCCAGAGGGGGGGGGGGGGGGGGGGGGGGGGGGTTACAACCTGGGGTCCAGGGTCACAATTTGTGGCGTATCCTTGATTTTAAACAGGATCAACTGGTGTCAGCAGCCACTCATTATTACACCCCCGGTATAGGGGTGTGTATAGGATTCGGTCCATGTGTTTGTTTGTTTGTTTGTGTTCGCATATAGATCTCAAGAATGAACGGACCGATCGTCACCAAACTTGGTGAACAGGTTCTATACATTCCTGAGACGGTCCTTACAAAAATTGGGACCAGTCAAACACACGGTTAGGGAGTTATTGGTGGATTAAAATTATACAAGGACTTATAGAGGGACATCTTAATGGTCAAAGGGAAATAACCATTCTCACTCAGTCACTGCCACCAACTGAGAAGGTTATTTCCCTTTGACGGGGGTGTTTTTCCTACCTCGGAGGAATTTCTTGTTTCTTTTAACATTAGTATTAAATAATGGCAATTTATCTTCACTGATACCTGCTCCCGACATCATATATAGTATGGTTAGAAGGAAGACATTTCGCATACTGTGACAATTAAAAAAACAATTAACTTCCCCCGGCTTTACAGACAGAAAAAAGAAAAATAATTCACGGACAGAATTTTTCTTTTTTTTAGGGGGGGGGCGGAACCCCTGTAACACACCTTCCCCCCTCCCCTAATCCGCCCCTGGATTATATGTTGCATACTGCAACTGAAACAATCAGCTTTGCTGATTTAACTGCAACAGACGCCATGCAGTTCTCTGAAACGTTTTCAAACCTTTATCTTTAATTTTTTGAAAGTAAAACTCTTCCAATCTTGTGCAAATCTTGACAAACCTTGAGAAACATGACTGGTAAAACACCAATAAAAGACCGTGTAGGGTGAGCCATTTTGCTTGGAAACCACGATTTGGACGCTTTTTACATTTAGTCAAGTTTTGACTAAATGTTTTAACATAGAGGGGGAATCGAGACGAGGGTCGTGATGTGTGTGTGTGTGTGTGTAGAGCGATTCAGACTAAACTACTGGACCGATCTTTATGAAATTTGACATGAGAGTCCCTGGGAATGATATCCCTGGACAGTTTTTTTTATTTTGCAATAAATACCTTTGATGACGTCATATCCGACTTTTTGTAAAAGTTGAGGCGGCACTGTCACACCCTCATTTTTGAATCAATTGATTGAAATTTTGGCAAAGCAATCTTCGACGAAGGCCGGACTTTTGTATTGCATTTCAGCTTGGTGGCTTAAAACAGAATTAATGAATTTGGTCATTAAAAATCGGAAACTTGTCATTAAAATTATTTTTTTAAACGATCCAAAAACAATTTCATCTTATTCTTCATCATTTTCTGATTCCAAAAACATATACATATGTTATATTTAGATTACAAACAAGCTTTAAAAATTAAAAATATGAAAATTATGATTAAAATCAATTGTCCGAAATCGATTTAGAAACAATTTCATATTGATCCTTGTCGGTCTCTGATTTCAAAAACATATAGATATGATACTACATGTAGATGATTACCCGCCCGGCGTACCCGGCGAAGTAGAGGAATACCTGGCTTCGCGCGCCGGGATGAAAGCGTTGTGGACAGTGACCTTCTAAAAATAGTAACGGAAATATCCGGCTTCGCCGGGATGAAAGCGTTGTGGACAGTGACCTTCTAAAAATAGTAACGGGAATATGGATTGACGTCACACGAAGGAAGGGAGATAAACGCAAAACACTGGAGAAGATAAGGAAGAGTTACTGGGAATGGATCTGGGAAGATGAACAGAAAAACCAAAATCGGTTCAGCGCTGCGCGCTGAGAGCACGTGTTGAAAATTCTCATCGATCAGGTTGTGTCCGGGGTCTACCTGAATATGCCCACCAAATTTGAAGCAGATCCATCGAGAACTTTGGCCGTGCATCGCGAACACACACACACACACACAGACACAAGTCGTATATGGTATATAGATGTTTGGATTAAAAACAAACTCAGTACGCTAAAAAGAATAGAGATACAGAAACGCGTGTTATCCTGCTCAGCGCGACCATTACCGCACTATTCTGGCTTGTCGATTTCACTGCCTTTCCCACGAGCGGTGGACTGACGAAACTACGAGTATGCGGTCTTGGTGAAAAAATGCAGTGCGTTCAGTTTCATTCTGTGAGTTCGACAGCTTGACTAAATTTTGTTATTTCGCCTTACGCCACTTCGTTTTCTCCTCTCTGTGTCTCTGTCTGTGTATCTCTTTCTGTATGTCTGTCTGTCTGCATCTTTGAGTCTTGGAGACTTGAGTCTTGAGTTTGTCTTATGTGTCTGTCTGTCAGTGTCTCTGTCTCTCTCTCTCTCCCTCTCTTTCTCTCTCTTTCACACACCCCTACCATCCCCCATCCCTCCCCACCTCTTTCCCTACCCTATTGTATTCTCACCCCCCCCCCCTCCATCACCACCCCACCCCTTCGACCTCACGCCCCTCCCCCTTCCCACCTAGTCATCATGCAACATACATCGTTACCATCGAGGACAAAAAAAAGAAATAAGTAAGCTTATAACCCCTCGCAAGGAAATCCACGGCCGCACGTGTTTTGCTAAACACAAATAGCACGTTTCCCTTCAAAAAGCCTATACATTGGAACAGAGAGTAGAAAAAGAAGCCTAAAAGTAGTCAAGGTGAACCGCAGTTCAAGCATTACCTGGCCATTCAGGCGGCGTCTTCGAGCTAATCCGTCAAAATCCGTGCATAGGCTGGTGTGCACTGGGCACACAATACACCTGGGGAAAAGAGGGATATGCAGACGTGCTTTTCTTGTTGCCATTAACACTGGAGTGACGACATCCCTATGTGATGGGGCTTATCCCTTTCATAGTCCGCGTCAACTCATGCACTTTTCGCATCACTACCCTTCGTTTCAGTCCCGCGTTGGCGGTAGTGGTTTCGCTGTGCTGCATAGCACGCATTTCTGTACCTCTCTTCGTTTTAACTTTCTGAACGTGTTTTTAATCCAAACATATCATATCTATATGTTTTTGGAATCAGGAACCGACACGGAATCAGATGAAATTGTTTTTAAATCGATTTCGGAAATTTAATTTTAATCATCTATATTATAATACGCGTGGGATTTTTCGCCGTGTGGACGTATCTCCTACCAAACCCCGCCGATTTGGCCCCTGTCCCTCGGTTATCCCGTAGGAACGGATCGCGCTGAACACAATGCGCCGGGTTAGATTAACGAGTTCGAAAGCGAAATGGCTTTTGGGGGCTTTTCGGCGAAAATTTTCGTAGCAGACCAAATATCCCAGCTATCCCATTGGCCGAAAGCGAACGGTCTGACTAAACACTACGCGACCGCACCCCAGACGAACCCAGACGTGTGTTTTATTTCTCTGACTTAAAACTCGGTACAAAGTATGGTTATGTTGTGAAGATACTGGATATATAAAAAAAATATTACACGTACATGCTTTAGTTTGAGGCCCCGCAAGGTAGTGCAAGGTCGCGTGCGGTCGCGCAGTCTTTAGTGAGACCCAAAGCGATCCTCACCAGCTTTGAATCGGGGGCCGAGCTGTCACTCAAATCTGCGGTTGCATCGACTGGTGGATCTACAGGTAAATCCCATTATCAGTCTGTAAAACTTTCTTAAAATGTTCCTAACCTTGCTGTATTCTGTCACAGGGGTTACAGGGCCGGACCCAGGGGGGGGGGGGGGGGTTCCAGGGGTTCCGGAACCCCACCCCTGGAAAAAGCATGTACCTTGCTTTGAGTGGGTTTTTTTTTTTTACTAGTTTTAGCACCAAAACAATGCTGCTCTTAACCCTCCAAACAAGGCCCAGAATGCACCAGATTGCACAGATTTTAACTGTTTTTCAAAAATTTTCCCGGGGAGCATGCCCCCGGACCCCCCTAGTTCGCGCGCCTGCTTTGCAGGCGCGCGCTTGTGGCTTCGCCACCGCTGATTTGCCCCCCCAAAAAAGGAGGAACCCCCCCCTTACAACTCATTTGGTCCGGCCCTGGGTTATACTATAGAGATAGAGAATTTGCAACATTATTCGCCACGTTTTTCAGTCTACCCCGCCATTTTGACACGCCACGGGTGAACTGCAGGATTTTCGCTCTTTCAACGCTGCATTCTTTGGTTTCCTGGTAAAATTAAGAAGTGAAATTATTTAATAGATTTCACCCCCAAAACGTGTACCGAGTGGTTACGTCCCTTGAGTTAGAAGGAAAACATTTTAGGATGAATAAAATTTCTAAGTTAGGCTAAATAAAACAAATTGGTTGGACAAATTTGGCCCCATGAATGTAAGGTACACAAGGTCGCTCATCAGTTCTATCGAAGGGTGTTTTTTTGTTCAGTGTAGAGTTTATGCTAGATCAACGAGGGCGAGAAGCAAAATATCAACACGGCGAAAGTTGAAAACGTCACACCGGCGTTACCCATGGATGCAGATGCAGAAAGAAACGCTGCATTCTTGTGTTGTTTACTAACCCAGGCATAGGCCATACACGAGGGGGGTATTTCACGGAATCTTGCCATACATGGGGGGGGGGGGGGCGGTCCTGGGAGCCAAAGTTTTGGATTCTGCCGGCGTTACCCATGCAGATGAGATGCAGAAAGAATCTTGTTTAGGCCATACAATACATATGGGGGGGGGGGGGGGGTATTACCTGAAAACAGCATGGAGCAAATAGTTATTTTGCTACTTTTCTAACCCAGGCATAGGTTGTCATTTAGTTATAATATGCGTTTGAATCATATATTTTAGATGTTTTAGATTTCCATTTCGTAAAAATCTATGACCCATGGTATAGGCCATACATGAGGGGGGAGGGAGGGCGGTGCTATTACCTGAAAACTGCACACACACGTGCCATTGGACGTACCTTTATTGGGTGTTTGTGTGTGTGTGTGTACATGACTTTATATGCATGGATGCGTGCACTCGATTGTGTGTGTGTGTGTGTGTGTGTTTGTGTGTGTGTGTACGTGTGTGTGTTTGGACCATGTATATTTTCTGTTGTCATTTAGTTACAATACAATATGCGTTTGAATCATTATATATTTTAGACGTTTTAGATTTCCATTTCGTATCTTTACGATGGCTTTTACCTTTAATGCTTCCAACTTTCAAAACGCTGCAAGACTGGGAAGAGATGCATGGGTGCTCAACAAACTGAAATTTGTTATTTTGATTAAGTTCACACACACTTTTGTCTTGGAACATCGTTTGCATGTACAGCATTTGTTGTTGTTGTTGTTGTAGGTGACAACAACCAGATCACTGGAAGACAGACAGGGAGAAAGAGAGATATTTAGAGTTTGTCCTCTGGATATCTGGATATACAACTAGCTCTATACACTCGACAGGTAAATCCCATTTATCAGTCTGTAAAACTTTCTTAAACTTAAAGTGTTCCAAAACCTTACTGGATGCTGCCAGGGTTTATACTAAAGAGAATTTGCAACATTATTTCACCATTGACCACGTTTCTCTCCCCCGCCAATTTGATTTTGCCTTGCCACGCCACGGCTCAACTGCAGGATTGTTGCTAATGCATCGCTGCATTCTTTCGTTGTTTTTCTTTTCTAATTTTTTAACCCAAGCATAGGCCATACATGAGGGTGGGATTTAAAGGAATCTTGCTGAAATCTATTGCATGTGTCTGCCTTCTTTCGGGTATTATTTCTAACCTAGAGGCCATAAATTGGGCGGGGGGGGGGGGGGGGGGGGAGGGTAAAGAATCTTGCTTAGGCCATACATGGGGGGAGGGGGGGGGTCTATTACCTGAAAACAGCATAAGGAAAATTGTGTTATGTAGACGTATTTTATGATTTTGCTACTAAAAAAATAAAAAATAAATTTCTCCCAGTCCATACATGGAGGGGGGGAACGAATCTTGCCTTTTCTACTTCTCTAACCCATGCATTACATGTTGGGGGGGGGGGGGGGGGTGAACGAATCTTGCTTTTTCTACTTCTCTAACCCATGGCATAGGCCATACTTGTAATTTTTTTTATTCTTAATTTTCAGAGCTTATTTTTAATCCAAATAAAATATATTTATATGTTTTTGGAATCAGGAAATGATGTAGAATAAGATGAACGTAAATTTGGATTGTTTTATATAAAAAAAATGTTTATTACAATTTTCAGATTTTTAATGAGTCAAGTTTTGACTAAATGTTTTAACATAGAGGGGGAATCGAGACGAGGGTCGTGGTGTATGTGTGTGCCTGTGTGTAGAGCGATTCAGACTAAACTACTGGACCGATCTTTATGAAATTTGACATGAGAGTTCCTGGGAAAGATATCCCCGGACAGTTTTTTTTTCTCGATAAATTCCTTTGATGACGTCATATCCGGCGTTTTGTAAAAGTTGAGGCGGCACTGTCACACCCTCATTTTTCAATCAAATTGATTGAAATTTTGGCAAAGCAATCTTCGACAAAGGCCGGACTTTGGTATTGCATTTCAGCTTGGTGGCTTAACAAATTAATAATGAATTTGGTCATTAAAAATCGGAAACTTGTCATTACATTTTTTTTAAACGATCCAAAAACAATTTTATCTTATTTTTCGTCTTTTCTGATTCCAAAAACATATACATATGTTATATTTGGATTAAAAACAAGCTCTGAAAATTAAAAATATGAAAATTATGATTAAAATTAATTGTCCAAAATCAATTTAAAAACACTTTCATCTTATTTCTTGTCGGTTCCTGATTCCAAAAACATATAGATATGATATGTTTGGATTAAAAACACGCTCAGAAAGCTAAAACGAAGAGAGGTACAGAAAAGCGTGCTATCCTTCTCAGCGCAACTACTACCCCGCTCTTCTTGTCAATTTCACTGCCTTCGCCATGAGCGGTGGACTGACGATGCTACGAGAATACGGTCTTGCTGAAAAATTGCATTGCGTTCAGTTTCATTCTGTGAGTTCGACAGCTTGACAAAATGTTGTATTTTTTGCCTTACGCGACTTGTTTATTCATACTTCAGGCAACCAGCACACGGACAACAAATGACAGCATGAATAAAGCCAATAAATTTGACTCAAGAACTAAGTGTTTGAGGTGATGTGCATAGGTATGAATGTTGAATGAGTCTGACTAATATACGTATATACCCTCCCTCTCGTCTTACAGTGGAACATACCTTTCAAAAATATACACCTTATGTTAATTGCTTTTTCAAATGTACTGCTTGAGGTTAAACTTCTTTAACATGCAACTCGTGCTGTCTACTATAAATACCACTAGTAATACCCGTGCTCCGCACGGGATTTCTTCTTCTTCATTAATTACAGAGTTAATTATGAATAATAATAATAATAATAATAATGGTGATTTCTATAGCGCTTTCGAACACACAAAGCGCTTTACAAAAGCAATAACAACATCATTACCAGAATGACGCCATTGACGGAATAGAACACAATCATAAACACTTTACAACAAAACCAAAAACAAAACATAAATGTTACAAAAATCCAGAGGCTCTTACAGGAACGAACTCTCAGTATACACAACAATTATAACACACACACACACACACACACACACACACACACACACACACACACATGCCCACCCACACATGCCCACACACACACGCACACACACACACACACACACACACACACACACACACCACGACCCTCGTCTCGATTCCCCCCTCTATATGTTAAAACATTTAGTCAAAACTTGACTAGATGTAAAAAGAAAGAAAGAAAGAAAGAACGAAAGAAAGAAAGTAAGAAAGAAAGAAAGAAAGAAAGAAAGAAAGAAAAAAAGAACAAGTCGCGTAAGGCGAAATTACTACATTTAGTCAAGCTGTGGAACTCACAGAATGAAACTGAACGCACTGCATTTTTCCACAATGACCGTGTTCCGCCGCTTGTGCATAACGGAGTGAAACTGACGAGCCTGTTCAGCGCAGTAGTGGTTTCGCTGTGCTGCATAGCACGCTTTTCTGTACCTCTCTTCGTTTTAACTTTCTGAGTGTGTTTTTAATCCAAACATATCATATCTATATGTTTTTGGAATCAGGAACCGACAAGGAATAAGGTGAAATTGTTTTTAAATCGATTTCGTAAATTTAATTTTGATCATAATTTTTACATTTTTAATTTTCAGAGCTTGTTTTTAATCCAAATATATCATATGTATATGTTTTTGGAATCAGGAAATGATGTAGAATAAGATGAACGTAAATTTGGATCGTTTTATATTAAAAAAAATTACAATTTTCAGATTTGTAATGACCAATGTCATTATTTAATTTTTAAGCCACCAAGCTGAAATACAATACCGAAGTCCGGCCTTCGTCGAAGATTGCTTTACAAAATTTCAATCAATTTGATTGAAAAACATGTCGCGTAAGGCGAAAATACAACATTTAGTCAAGCTGTCGAACTCACAGAATGAAACTGAACGCAATGCAATTTTTCAGCAAGACCGTATTCTCGTAGCATCGTCAGTCCACCGCTCGTGGCAAAGGCAGTGAAATTGACAAGAAGAGCGGGGTAGTAGTTGCGCTGAGAAGGATAGCACGCTTTTCTGTACCTCTCTTCGTTTTAACTTTCTGAGCTTGTTTTTAATCCAAACATATCATATCTATATGTTTTTGGAATCAGGAACCGACAAGGAATAAGATGAAAGTGTTTTTAAATTGATTTCAAAAATTTAATTTTGATCATAATTTTCATATTTTTAATTTTCAGAGCTTGTTTTTAATCCAAATGTAACCTATTTATATGTTTTTTGAATCAGAAAATGATGAAGAATAAGATGAACGTAAATTTGGATCGTTTAAAAAAATATTTATTTTTTTACAATGTTCAGATTTGTAATGACCAAAGTCATTAATTAATTTTTAAGCCACCAAGCTGAAATGCAATACCGAAGTCCGGCCTTCGTCGAAGATTGTTTGGCCAAATGAGGGTGTGACAGTGCCGCCCCAACTTTTACATAAAGCCGGATATGACATCATCGAAAACATTTATCGAAAAACTGAGAGAAAAAAACGTCCGGGGATATCATACCCAGGAACTCTCATGTCAAATTTCATAAAGATCGGTCCAGTAGTTTACTCTGAATCGCTCTACACACACACACGCACACACACACACATACACCACGACCCTCGTCTCGATTCCCCCCTTTACGTTAAAACATTTAGTCAAAACTTGACTAAATGTAATGAGGGTGTGACAGTGCCGCCTCAACTTTTACAAAAAGCCGGATATGACGTCATCAAAAGTATTTATCGAAAAAAAGAAAAACAAGAAGAGCAAACGCTCGATCGAGTCACTTTCGCAGTTCTGAATATTATATGAGGCATCAGATGGACAGGAAGAAATTGCTATTCACAACACAATGAGTCACGTTCACATAAAATTTGAGCCCGGTCACTTTTATAGTTTCCGAGAAAAGCCCAACGTTAAGTTGTGTGTTGCCGAACAGAAAAGGCTAGTTATCTCCCTTGTTTTTCTGATAACGTTCGTAAAAGGCTACAGATGTAAATACTTTGATGTAAAGAATAATCCTACAAAGTTTCAATCACATCCGATGAACTTTGTCAAAGATATAAAATGTCTAATTTTTCCTTTGACGCTGACCTGTGACCTTGAAAAAGGTCAAAGGTCAACGAAACCATCGTTAAAGTGTAGAGGTCATTGGAGGTCACGACTAAACAAAATATGAGCCCGATCGCTTTGATAGTTTCCGAGAAAAGTCCAACGTTAAGGTGGTGTCTACGGACGGCCGGCCGGCCGGACGGACGGCCGGCCGGCCGGCCGGACAGACTAACACTGACCGATTACATAGAGTCACTTTTTCTCAAGTGACTCAAAAACGTCCGGGGATATCATTTCCAGGAACTCCCATGCCAAATTTCGTAAAGATCGGTTCAGTAGTTTGGTCTGAATCGCTCTACACACACGCACAGACAGACAGACAGACACACACACACACACACATACACACACACACACACACACACACACGCACACACGCACACACACACACACACACACACATTTACCACGACCCTCGCCTCGATTCCCCCTCTGTACAAAAAGAAACAAAGAAACACACAAACAAACAAACAAACAAACAAAGAAGAAAGAAAGAAAAAAAGATGGAGAGAAGAAAAGAAAGAAAGACAGGAAGAAAGAGAGACGAATAGATAAAATGAATTATAACCAAACGCAGGCAGGGTCCCTATGGCAACATAAATAACAACGTGACAACGGCCATAAACATAAACATACCATCAACATTCCACAGACATTCAGACCCCGACGGACAGACAGACAGACAGACAGACAGTCAGACAGACAGGCAGACAGACAGACGGAAGCACGCACGCACGCACGCACGCACGCACACACACACACACACACACACACACACACACACACACACACACACACACACACACACACACACACACACACACACACACACACACACAGTAAACAACGTGTTCAATGTGCAATGGCACGCGCGTACAGAACAAAATGCCACATATTTATTGGGAGATAAAAAAGGGCACAGCGGTGGATTGGCCATGACTTGTGCAGTGACAACATTCTTTTTTTCTTTAACGTTGTTTTCAACCACGAAGGTTATAACGCGACGGGGAAAGGGGGGGGGGGGGGGGGGGATGGGATAGAGCCACTTGTTTCTTGTTCACAAAAGCACTAATAAAAAAATTGCTCCAGGGGCTTGCAACGTAGTATAATATACATGTATTACCTTACTGGGAGAATGCAAGTTTGCAGTGACAACAGTAACTGTACATATTAAATTTAGAAGTAATTGCGACAAAGTTACCCCAAAAAAGCGCTAGCACACACAGAACAACAAAATGTGATCAGCTATAAATGTGCAATGAACTGCAAACCATTTACACAGCAGCAAACATGTGACGCTTTCTGAAATTTCGGTCAATGTAGCGATATTTACTTTTTACCAGCTTGGCGCTTGAATACACTTTCTTTGTTTTCTTGCGTAGCTGCTCGCCATTAGTAATGCAAGAATCTACAGCTTGGTGAAGGCAGACAGTAACGAAGGAAAGGCTAAATGCGGCAAATCAAAAAAATTGGCTACATTGACCGAAATCTCAGAAAATATGACACATGGGAGTGAAACAAACACATAAACACAGCATTAAATGAGCAAATAGTGTGCACAGTACAAAAAAAAGTTTTACACATCAGCAAATAGGAATGAAAAAGTAACCCAGTGGTAAATATACAGTGGGTTCTGTGAACAATAACAAATCATATAATTGGGAAAGAATAAAACAGCGTTAAATTGTGCCCTTTTCTGAGATTTCAGTCAATGTGGACAGTCTGAGAATTCAATCAATGTGACAAAATCATTTTGTCACGCTTCAACCAAGATGATGAATGCTAGTTAAAATGTGTAAAACAATATATAACACCAATCATATAATTGGGAAAGAAATCTCGTCGCAGTACCCCGACAGCTCGAGTCACCCACAATGAAACGTTTGTACTATTGACTGGACTTAAACAAATTAGCGGCTACATTGACATAAGTGAGGGACATAAATGTGCAAAAAAATTTGCCCAGAGAACAATAGTTGTACACATCACCATATATGTCTTGAGACGGGGAAAAAAACCAGCACTAAATGGAACAAAATTTGTACACTTCAGCAAACATGTGAGTGAAAAATAAAATGTTAACCCTTACACTGGTGCAATTCTGTAACACATGTTACATAGCCACTGGTGAATTAACAGAGAGAAAAATAACAAAACACCGTCATATAGGTTTTCGCATCCATGGGAGGTAATCGGAACCGACCAAACAGACTGAGCCAGTAGCGCGACATATGTCGTGACAACCAGGTGACAGTATACGTAAAGTAGCGCGACATATGTCACGACAACCAGCCTAAGGGTTAAAATGTGAAATTGGTTCTGCGTTCTGCGAACAACAAAATGTTAACACATGCATTGTGCACAGAGAACAAAAGTTTACAGATCACCATGCATATGTGGCATTATGATGGTTAGGCCTGAAGAAATAACTTTGCTTTTGTTTAATATTTCTCTTGGGCTGCAAGCCAGCACAACATAATTAAAACATTTCATTTGCCAAATCAGCGCCACCAAAACTGATAAATAGGACTAAGCATGGAGTATTCATTGCAGGGGCTCTTTTTATATTTAGTCAAGTTTTGACTAAATATTTTAACATCGAGGGGGAATCGAAACGAGGGTCGTGGTGTATGTGCGTGTGTGTGTGTGTGTGTGTCTGTCTGTGTGTGTGTGTGTGTAGAGCGATTCAGAATAAACTACTGGACCGATCTTTATGAAATTTGACATGAGAGTTCCTGGGTATGAAATCCCCGAACGTTTTTTTCATTTTTTTGATAAATGTCTTTGATGACGTCATATCCGGCTTTTCGTGAAAGTTGAGGCGGCACTGTCACGCCCTCATTTTTCAACCAAATTGGTTGAAATTTTGGTCAAGTAATCTTCGACGAAGCCCGGACTTCGGTATTGCATTTCAGCTTGGTGGCTTAAAAATTAATTAATGACTTTGGTCATTACAAATCTGAAAATTGTAAAAAAAAATAAAAATTTATAAAACGATCCAAATTTACGTTTATCTTATTTTCCATCATTTGCTGATTCCAAAAACATATAAATATGTTATATTCGGATTAAAAACAAGCTCTGAAAATTAAATATATAAAAATTATTATCAAAATTAAATTGTCCAAATCAATTTAAAAACACTTTCATCTTATTCCTTGTCGGTTCCTGATTCCAAAAACATATAGATATGATATGTTTGGATTAAAAACACGCTCAGAAAGTTAAAACAAAGAGAGGTACAGAAAAGCGTGCTATCCTTCTTAGCGCAACTACTACCCCGCTCTTCTTGTCAATTTCACTGCCTTTGCCATGAGCGGTGGACTGACGATGCTACGAGTATACGGTCTTGCTGCGTTGCATTGCGTTCAGTTTCATTCTGTGAGTTCGACAGCTACTTGACTAAATATTGTATTTTCGCCTTACGCGACTTGTTTGTTTGTCATGCTGTGTGCCACACGCGTTGCAGTTGTCACCGTGTGTAGAGTTTAAGATGATGTGATTCCTATTCTTATAAAGACAAAGTCGATCTCCGTTACACCCCCGCAAAAATTTACATGATTGCCCATATGGTCTTTGTTGATGTTCTTTGTCTCGTGACTTTATCGATATGTCGCAAAATGATTCCACAAAATTCAAAACAGGGATCAGATTTTACCCGCAACTACTGAGTCTGAAAAGGTTGTGAAAAAATGGGTTGAATGTGAATGTTTATTCCTGAGACAATGCTTGGAGAGCTTCTCCCGATGTGACTGCGTCATCTGAAGTGGACTGGGTTGCGTTTTGTGTTGCATCAAACATGTCTGTGGATTGTGTTGAATTTTGTGTTGCGTCAATCATGTCGTCATCCATGATTTGACTGAGCGTTAGGATGTCGACAATGTCGAGGTGGTTTGATGTGTTTGTAGGAGTGCTTGTTGCTGCAGGGTTGTTTGGTGCAGCCGTGGGTGTAGATGAACGTAGTGCAGATGAAGATTAGCTGGCTATTGCTGCAGGGTTGTTTGGTGCAGCGGTGGGTGTAGATGAACGTAGTGCAGATGAAGATGAGCTGGCTATTGCTGCAGGGTTGTTTGGTGCAGCGAGGGTGTATTTGAACGTAGTGCAGGTGAAGATGAGCTGGCTATTGCTGCAGGGTTGTTTGGTGCAGCAGTGGGTGTAGATGAACGTAGTGCAGATGAAGATTAGCTGCCTATTGCTGCAGGGTTGTTTGGTGCAGCAGTGGGTGTAGATGAACGTAGTGCAGATGAAGATGAGCTGGCTATTGCCGCAGGGTTGTTTGGTGCAGCGGTGGGTGTAGATGAACGTAGTGCAGATGAAGATGAGGTGGCCGACTGGAGGCGTTGATTTTCACGCCTAAGATTGGTTAGTTGTGTGAAGTCTTTGCTCGCTTTGGTTTTTGCATCTGACAATTGGTTGATGATGGTCTGGAAAGATTGCTTTTGTTTTTGTCGAAGTCGGGGTACCGCTTCACAGGCCAAGTTGTGGTCACCGTCTTGAAGTGAGGTCGCAGTGAGTTGGTCGTTGGGACACCATATCTGAAGAAAATGAAAAAACAATTATACCTTATACACAGGAGTATGCAACACTGAAAAATAATTTGTTTTGGCAGGAATGACGTTTGCATGATTACGTCTACATGAACAACATTTTCTCTTTATATGTTTGCTCATTGGTGTAAAAATCCAGCCCCCCACCCCCCCCCCCCTCCCAAATGATCACACACACACACACAGTGATGAAAGTGCGCATCTCTCCCCAGACTTGCAGCGCTTTGAAAGTTGGAAGCATTAAAGGTAAAAGCCATCGTGAAGATAGGAACAAAAAGTATGACGTCTAAAATATTTAATGATTCAAACGCATAGTATAACATAAGGCAAAAAAAAAAAGGTGTGGTTACGGTAACATAGCCAAAAAAAATAGGGTAGGAAGGTAGGCAATCGCTTTTTTTTTTTTTTAATTTTTTTTCTAATGTGTACAAATTAAACCTACTTGACAGGGAAATAAGTGTGCGACTCGGGCGCTTTCGCTTTCATTGCGTTTTCTGCACTCGTTTACTTTTTTTGTTTTTGAATTTTTTTGACAAATGTAATAAAAAGTTATAGGGTCGGCCCCAAAAACTAGGGTAGGTCGGGTTACCGTAACCACACCTATTTTTTTTTTAGGCCTAAGTAAATGACAACAGAAAGTATATACATGGTTCAAACACACACACACACACATACAATCGAGTGCACGCATCCATGCATATACACTCATGTACACACACACACAGACAAACACACAATAAATGTACGTCCAATGGAACGTGTGCGCGTGTGTGTGGATGCTGTTTTCAGGTAATAGAACCCCCCCCCCCACATGTATGGCCTATGCCATGGGTTAGAGAAGTAGAAAAAGAAAGATTCGTTCACCCCCCCCCCCCCCACATGTAATGCATGGGTTAGAGAAGTAGAAAAAGCAAGATTCGTTTACCCCCTCCCCCTCCATGTATGGACTGGGAGGGAAAAATTTATTAGCAAAATCATAAAATACGTCTACATAACACCATTTTCCCTATGCTGTTTTCAGGTAATAGACCCCCCCCCCCCCCTTCCCCCAATGTATGGCCTAAGCAAGATTCTTTTAACCTAATCTAAAACGTCAAAAATATATTATGATTCGAACGCATATTGTGCATAACTAAATGACAACAGAAAATATACATGGTCCAAACACACACACACACACACACACAATCGAGTGCACGCATCCATGCATATAAAGTCATGTACACACACACACACACACAAACAAACACACACCCAAAAAAGGTACGTCCAATGGCACGTGTGTGTGCTGTTGTCAGGTAATAGCACCGCCCTCCCTCCCCCCTCATGTATGGCCTATACCATGGGTCATAGATTTTTACGAAATGGAAATCTAAAACGTCTAAAATATATATTGATTAAAACACATATTAGAACTAAATGACAACCTATGCCTGGGTTAGAAAACAACCAAAGAATGCAGCGTTGAAAGAGCGAAAATCCTGCACTGCAGTTCAGCCGTGGCGTGTCAAGACTCAAATGAAAATGGCGGGGGAGACTGAGAAACGTGGCGAATAATGTTGCAAATTCTCTATCTCTAGGCAGAATACAGCAAGGATAGGAACACTATAAGAAAGTTTTACAGACTGATAAATGGGATTTACCTGTAGAGCCAGTTGTAGGATCCAGCAGTCGATCAAAGATATCGAGTCGATGCAACACGCGGCAGATTTGACAGCTGCCCCCGAGTGATGTCCCCGCTTTGGATCTGACTAAAGACTGCGCGACCGCACGCGACCGCACGCGACCTTGCACTACCTTGCACTACCTTGCGGGGCCTCAAACCAAAGCATGTACGTGTAATATTTTTTATATATCCAGTATCTTCACAACATTATCATACTTTGTACCGAGTTTTCAGTCAGAGAAATAAAACACACGGCTAGGTTCGTCTGGGGTGCGGTCGCGTAGTGTTTAGTCAGACCGTTCGCTTTCGGCCAATGGGATAGCTGGGATATTGTCTGCTACAAAATTTCACGCCAAAAGGCCTCAAAAAGCCATTTTGCTTTCGAACTCGTTAATCTAACCCGGCGCATCGTGTTCAGCGCGATCCGTTCCTACGGGAATACCGAGGGACAGGGGCCAAATCGGCGGGGTTTGGTAGGAGATCTATACGTCCACACGGCGAAAAAGCCCACACGTATTATAATATAGATTAGGTCAACATACTCGTGAATGTTTCGTTTTGTCTATAATTAAACATTTCAGAAACTACTCTTCCTTTCCTTTTTACATTTAGTCAAGTTTTGACTAAATGTTTTAACATAGAGGGGGAATCGAGACGAGGGTCGTGGTGTGTGTGTGTGTGTGTGTGTGTGTGTGTGTGTGTGTGTGTCTGTGTGTCTGTGTGTGTCTGTGTGTGTCTGTGTGTGTCTGTCTGTGCGTGTGTGTGTGTAGAGCGATTCAGACTAAACTACTGGACCGATCTTTATGACATTTTACATGAGAGTTCCTGGGAATGATATTCCCGGACATTTTTTTCCTTTTTTTCGATAAATACCTTTGATGACGTCATATCCGGCTTTTTTGTAAAAGTTGAGGTGGCACTGTCACACCCTCATTTTTCAATCAAATTGATTGAAATTTTGGCCAAGCAATCTTCGACGAAGGCCGGACTTCGGTATTGCATTTCAGCTTGGTGGCTAAAAAATTAATTAATGACTTTGGTCATTAAAAATCTGAAAATTGTAAAAAAAAAAAAAATTTAAAATTATAAAACGATCCAAATTTACGTTCATCTTATTCTTCATCATTTTCTGATTCCAAAAACATATAAATATGTTATATTTGGATTAAAAACAAGCTCTGAAAATTAAAAATATAAACATTATGATCAAAATTAAATTTTCGAAATCAATTTAAAAACACTTTCATCTGATTCCTTGTCGGTTCCTGATTCCAAAAACATATAGATATGATATGTTTGGATTAAAAACACGCTCAGAAAGTTAAAACGAAGAGAGGTACAGAAAAGCGTGCTATCCTTCTCAGCGCAACTACTACCCCGCTCTTCTTGTCAATTTCACTGCCTTTGCCACGATGCTACGAGTATACGGTCTTGCTGAAAAATTGCATTGCGTTCAGTTTCATTCTGTGAGTTCGACAGCTTGACTAAATGTTGTATTTTCGCCTTACGCGACTTGTTACATTTAGTTAAAGTTTGACTAAATGTTTTAACATAGAGGGGGAATCGAGACGAGGGTCGTGGTGTATGTGTGTGTGTGTGTGTGTGTGTGTGTGTGTGTGTGTGTGTGTGTGTCTGTCTGTCTGTGCGTGTGTGTGTGAAGAGCGATTCAGACTAAACTACTGGACCGATCTTTATGAAATTTTACTTGAGAGTTCCTGGGAATGATATCCCCGGACGTTTTCTTCTTCATTTTTTTGATAAATGTCTTTGATGACGTCATATCCGGCTTTTTGTAAAAGTTGAGGCGGCACTGTCACACCCGCATTAGTGTCCGACATGTTGTTACCGATCAACACACCGACTGCATCAGATGTCCGACATGTTGTTACTGCATTAGTGTCCGACATGTTAACGATCAACACGCCAACTGCATCAGGTGTCCGACATGTTGTTGCTGAAACACGCACACTGCATTAGGTGTGTAACATGTTTTTACTGCATTAGGTGTCTGACATATTGTTACTGCAATAAACACACTGCATTAGGTGTCCAGCATGTTGTAACTGCAACAAGCACATTGCATCCGGTTTCTGACATATTGTTACTGCAACATGCAAACTGCATCAAGTGTCAGCCATGTTGTTACTGCATCAGGTGTCGGCCATGGTGTTACTGCATCAGGTGTCCGACATGTTATTACCGCATCATGTGTCCGACATGTTGTTACTGCATCATGTGTCTGACATGTTGTTATACTGCATTAGGTGTTCGACATCTTGTAACTGCATCAGGTGTCCTACATGATGTTACTGCTTCAGGTGTCCGACATGTTGTTACTGCATCATGCGTCCGACATGTTGTTACTGCATTACGTGTTCGACATGTTGTTACTGCATCAGGTGTCCGACATGATGTTATCGCAACACACACAATGTATCAATTGTCCGACATGATGTTACAGCATCAGGTGTCGGACACGTTGTTACTGCAGCAAGCACACTGCACGAGGTGAGTGAGTGCCAGACGAAACTTGTGACCGCTGACGAGGTAGAGGAAGAAGTTGACACATTTGTTTGAGTAGAGCATGTAGAACAAGACAGAGAACAGAAGCCGGTTCGTCGCCACTTTGTCGGGGTCTCCGTAAATGTCCGGGTGCTGAAATACGCAAGAAAACAGACTAGATTTATGTCAGAAAACAACGCGTTTGAATCCGGAAAAAAAGGAAAAGATTTGAACGATCCCACGAGACATTTCTCTCAACGACGAGGAGAAAAGGATTAGGCAAAAGCTATACGCACTCCGAGTGATTCAGTGATTCACATAGTATACAACCGTTTCTAGGTCGATACACACTCCAAGTGTGTTCCAAACTTCGACAATAAACTGCCATGAAGCATCAGTTCCGTGAGTGTGTGTGTTTGTTTTTGTCCGTGTTTGTTCCCAGCGTACTCTGATACCTTGAATCGAAAGTGAATCGTGCCATCGCAAAATGGCGTCGGAGGACGCTCCGAGTGTTGATGCGGTTCAGTGTAAAAAATGTAATCTACGTTACAGCAAAGGCCATGCAGCATCAGATTGATTTTGTTTCTTTGTACTCTTATAATCAACTGCTCTGCATTCCTATCGCAAAGTGGTCTCGAATGGCAAATTCGCTTTTCGACCAGAAGTTAACGCCGGAGTGTATACAAGGTTCCGACCCCTATATACACTCTGAGTGCGTTGAGCCAGTGCGAAAGGAGTATTGCAGGAGCTGAGGAAAGGAAAAAGAATTAGATACAAAGATAACATCATGCTATCAATCTAGACTCAGTAATAAAGTAGGTGCTATTCCTCACATGCCGATTGTCAGAAAATGATAACAGACATGTCTTGAAAATGGATATCATCACGAGCTGGCAACACGCAGGTGAACATATCCGAGGGGACGCCCAAGCTCAGTTAAGAAGAAGCGGCAAACTGACCCAAACTGAGGCTCATTACTAAATGGCTGACTGATGATCGAGAAGGAGAGGTAATTCTTGTCATATTAGGTCACGTGGAACAGTTTGACTCACTAAAGGCAAGAGCGTTCACTCTTTAACAACGGGCGGGGATGTAGCTCAGTCGGTAGCGCGCTGGATTTGTATCCAGTCGGCCGCTGTCAGCGTGAGTTCGTCCCCACGTTCGGCGAGAGTTTTATTTCTCAGAGTCAACTTTGTGTGCAGACTCTCCTCGGTGTCCGAACACCCCCGTGTGTATGCAAGCACAAGACCAAGTGTGCACGAAAAAGATCCTGTAATCCATGTCAGAGTTCGGTGGGTTATAGAAACACGAAAATACCCAGCATGCTTCCTTCGAAAGCGGCGTATGGCTGCCTAAATGGCGGGGTAAAAACGGTCATACACGTAAAAGCCGTGGGAGTTTCAGCCCATGAACGAACAAACAAACAAACTCTTTCACAACACACACAAACCCGATAGGTTTATTTCCGAACACCAACTACTGGTTAACTCATTGTCTCCCAGGTACGGATATATCCGTACCCACTCATATATAAGAGTCATATGGCTCTATCTAACCAGGTACGGATATATCCGCTCAGACTGTTAGCTTCAGTCGCTTTCTGTAACGTCTATCTAACGCCTGCATTCCAGTGTGTTGATACACAGTTACTACACAGTTACTACAATTCTGAGTGACCTGCTGCAGCACAGCTTTCTTTCTTTATTTGGTGTTTGACGTCGTTTTCAACCACGAAGGTTATATCGCGACGGGGAAATGGGGGGGGGGGGGAGATGGGATAGAGCCACTTGTTAATTGTTTCTTGTTCACAAAAGCACTAATCAAAAAATTGCTCCAGGGGCTTGCAACGTAGTACAATATATTACCTTACTGGGAGAATGCAAGTTTCCAGTACAAAGGACTTAACATTTCTTACATACTGCTTGACTAAAATCTTTACAAACATTGACTATATTCTATACAAGAAACACTTAACAAGGGTAAAAGGAGAAACAAAATCCGTCAGTCGCCTCTTACGACATGCTGAGGAGGCATCGGGTAAATTCTTCCCCCTAACCCGCGGGGGGTTGCAGCCCAGCTGGTCTCGGCTAAAAAAAACCAACTTGGTCAACATAGGTGGGGCCGGGGTAGAAAGTGTTTATGTCTGTTTTACATGTTCATGAAATCATTTACATTATTGAAAAGATAAAGCAACAACAAGCCTTTTCTTAGTCTATTCAGCTTAGAGTA
>NC_090254.1:42452057-42462057 GCF_037325665.1 Littorina saxatilis | reverse complement strand
CTTTCATGTCAGTGTGTCCCATGCAACATACATTTGCCAAACAGCTATGTGTAAGTAGATTATTTGTTAGTGGTATGATAAATAATTAAAGTCAGTTTTCACATTCATTTTCTACCTATTTCTTATTTGTTTATTCTTTTGGCAATGGTGAAATGTCAGCAATCGTGTGTCATTCGGGACAGTAGACATGACACCTGACCTTTTGTCACTGTCTCAGTTGTGGGCTAAGTTGATAATTATTCGAAATTTCAATTCAAGACAAATGACACTGATTAAGCCGACAAAGACGTGTCTTCCTTTCCCATCAAAAGCGAAACGATGTTCGTTAAGACGTCATGATGCGAATAATGGCGTTACGTATCCTTTCAGTCGCTTCTCCTGCCCGTATCCGAGAAACTCACACAGAATTTAGAAAACGAAGTGTGTCTTGGTGACTCCGTCATATCAGCAGGAGAAAATTACTCGTCACCGCTAGGCTGTGTATGCATCAATATCGCCTACCAGAATATGCGATTTCAGCATTGAAATTCATCAACGAATTCACGGAGAAATCAAAACGGTGTTGCATTTTCTGCGATCTAAATGTACTACTTTCCCAAAAATAGATTAAAGCGTAAAGGAATAAATAGATAAATAAATGAATAAGTAGATGTAACAAAACAACATAAAAATAAATTCTTCTTCCGTCAACTGTTTCACAAAGGCTTGTTCTTCATAATTTGCGTCCATTCAGCAATTGTAAAAGTCTGCACCAAATATGTGTAAGTTTTTGTCAATCACATGAATACGAAATCTTCTGTCGTTTATGTTAAAAAAATATAAATAAGTAACACTCCTTTGTGATCCACGCTATATCCACAAGCTTTTTAGTACACTTTTGTTTGACTGCGTGAAGTCCCCGACGTTTAAAACAGCTTCATGCACAAGTCGAACACCAGACATCGACAAAGGCGGTATGATAATTATCAGATATTTAGTCTGCGTTCCACTCTGTGAAAATAGTATTTTCATCTTGCCGGTGTCATCAACTATATCGATCATTGCGGTTCTGTATCTGGAGTGTTGCATTCTACTGCATTAGCTAACCAAAGAGAAATTGATCTCAGAGCTGTGGGATGAGTTGTCTGGACCAGGCATTAGCTAACCAAAGAGAAATTGATCTCAGAGCTGTGGGATGAGTTGTCTGGACCACTGTCTCCGATTTCTCATTTCGCTTCTTCCGTGTTTTATCAGCAGACAAGAAAGTAAACAAACGATCTGCATTGTCGATTATGGCCGGGGAGCGATATGATATTGCCCCAATAATATAATCAGTTTCACATTTGCGGAAGCAGTTTTGAATTGAACAAGTCTGTCAAAAAGGTTGATGATATGGTTTCAAGGATTATGTGTGTAAGTGTGTGTGTGTGTGTGTGTGTGTGTGTGTGTGTGTGTGTGTGTGTGTGTGTGTGTTTGTGTGTGTGTGTCTCTTGTTCAATAAATCGGCTTTTCATTAAATCTGTCTCTCTCTCTTTCTGTCTCTCTGTCTGTCTGTCTGTCTGTCTGTCTGTGTCTCTCTCTCTCTCTCTCTCTCTCTCTCTCTCTCTCTCTCTCTCTCTCTCTCTCTCTCTCTCTCTCTCTCTCTATGTTTGTGTATGTGTCTGTGTGCTTGCTTTAATGTTATACGCTACGCGCACATTAGTTTTATGTACATGCACTGTTATAACCACACATTTTCCACAGACACATAAACAATCAGACAGACAAAAACAAAGAAAACATAACCTAACTTTTGAATCAAACACACACACACACACACACACACACACACACACACACACACACACAGACAGACACACAAACAAACTCACACAGAGGCAGAGATAATAAGGCCAAAAAAAAAATAATCTGTTTACGGTAACCCGACCGACCCTATTTTTTTCGCGCGACCCTAGACTTTTTTTTGGCATTTGGGAAAAAAAAAAAAAAATTATTTTGTTTTTTTTGCAAAATAACGTAAAAATATGGTTTTTTGGAAAAAAAAAAAGAAAAAAAAATCCCGACCTGCCGACCCTATTTTTTGGGCCTATGTTACCGTAAACAGACCTATTTTTTTTTTTGCCTAAACGAACGAACTTTATTTTTATAAAGATAAATGTTCAAGGCACAATGCGTTGCCTAACAATCTGTTTTTAATCTTCCTTTATTTCTAAAGAAATAACATTTCTTTCAACTTTAACAATTGCACCAAAACAGCTGATGAGCCTTTGCATTCAACACACTTAGAAATACATGTAATACACTTTTGAGTTTTAGCTTTGTTTGTAGCAGTCTTATCATTATCATTACAGTTTTAGCTTTGTTTGTAGCAGTCTTATCATTATCATTACTGCTGAAATGACACTAAAAGAAAAATGTTCACTGATCTCAGAACTCATGACATACTTGGCCAAATTTCCAGTTTTACATTTTCTTTGAATTATTCAACAAACCGTGACATAAACTATGGCTAAGGCGATGTTCACATCAGACTCTCCCTCTCCGGGAAAAGTGAGGGCAAGAAGTGCGATGTTCGGTCAAAGCCTTATTTATTTACAAACTCTGCAAAGTCCTTCATAGAAAATGGGGCACATAATTTATAACTTAGAAAGACGTTCACGGTATAGCCTACCGTGATCAAGGACAATCTGTTTAAAGCACAATACGACTCTTGGGGCACATTTATAACTCACACAGGTGTCTAGGATACGTGAACGGCGAAAACCTGTTTCGTGCGCAGGATGACTGTTTTCTGGAGAGGGAGTCAGCCTGCTTGATCTCAATACACCGTGAATAGCAGTCAGTGACAACAACAAGTCTTTATTCGTGAATGTCGCAAAGTCCGCCCCGATTCGGTGACCATGGTCGTGATGGAAGTTCGGTCGCTTGGATATGGGATAGAGAATTGTTCTACTTGTCATGAGCAATATCCCACTATTAAATATATGGGATTAAACTATGGCTTATGCGATTTTTACATCTGACTCTCCATATTCGTTGGCTTGGACAGAATGGAGGAAAGTAGAGCAATTCTCCACCATCGTGTTAATTCATCTCTCATGCCGGTGAAAAACACTGTCAATTTGTCGAATTTCAGGCACTTGGCTTATGACCCAATGACTTTCGTGAAGCTTGTTCAGAACGTCTTGTCAGTTATTGATAGGAACCACAACTCGGTACTATAATATGCAAAGTCCATTTATGACAGAAATATCGTCTTTCACCATGTGGTAAGATTTCAGGGATATTGGAATATGATAACTCCATTTCGGACAGAAAGATCGTCTATCATCTTGTGTTAAATTAAGCTTTCAACGATGTCTGTCTACAACAGAAAGGTCATTTCCTGATACATGACGCACCACTGAATTAAATTCTGCCATTCTCATAAGAATATGTGGACATCTTGGTGTGTCTGGTCGAGATCCTTCGTTGACATCAGTGGCACAGGCTGTTTGTGATCTGTGAGTAACTCGAAGGTTTCAAGACCTAACATAATATACTGGTAAAATTTCTGGCAAGCCCAAACACTCGCAAAACATTCCATCTTAATTTGACTGTAGCGTTGTTCTGCTGGAATCAATTTTCTTGAAGAAAACGCGACCGGCTCGAGATCTATGTAGTCGTTTTTCTGGGGAAGAACAGCACCTAAGCCAAATTTAGCGCTGATGACTGTGTGACGCTTGAGACTGTAGAATGACGGGGAGGGGATATTACCGATCATCCACTTCGCCTACTCAAAAGCATCTCTGTGTGGTTTGTCCCACTGCCACTCTACGTCATTGTTCATGACATCTGTCATGGGTTTGACTGTAGCATGACATGAAGCAGGGATTACTGATCATCTTCATAATCTTCTCGAAGGCATCTCTCTGTGGTTTGCCCCGCTGTCACTCTGCGTCATTCTTCAGGAGATCTGTCATGGGCTTGATTGTCGTTGACGAGTCTTTCGTGAATCGGCCAAGATAGTGATCATGCCGATGATGCATTTCAAGGCAGACACGTTCTTTGGTGGCTCCAACTTCGTAATGGCGTCGATCGTATCTGGGTCTGGCCGCTATTGATCTTATGCCCAAAAGACTCTGTCTTAGCAGTACACTAAGGTAACCATGACTACGATATCAACAACAAAGATTCAGTCTATCAGTTGTTTGACACTTTTAAACCATACAGTCTGTGAGTTAGTGAGACAAGTGGTACACAACTATGAATAAGTAAAACAACAATCAGTGTGTGTGTGTGTGTGTGTGTGTGTGTGTGTGTGTGTGTGTGTGTGTGTGTGTGTGTGTGTATGTGTGTGTGTCAATGTGTGTGTGTGTGTGTGTGTGTGTGTGTCAATGTGTGTGTGTGTGTGTGTGTGTGTGTGTGAGTGTCTCAGTGTGTGTGTCTTTCTTTGTATAGGTTTGTGTGTGTGTGTGTGTGTGTGGGGTGGGGGGTGGGGGGCACTACAGACGTATCTTATCATCAACAAGGGCGGTTCCAGGATCTTAAGGAAGGGGGGGGGGGGGGGCACACCCACACTTTTTTGCACAAACACATTGAGGGCGCGAAACGCCCGAACATGCTAGGGGGGTCCAGGGGCATGCCCCCCCCCCCCCCCCCCCCCGGAATTGTTTTTTCAAGGAAGCAAAATGCTGCAATCTAGGGCCACCTGAGCTCAGAAACTGTCATTTAATCATCTGGCAAAATTCCCATTTTTCTCTCTCTCTCTCTCTCTCTCTCTCTCTCTCTCTCTCTCTCTCTCTCTCTCTCTCTCTCTCTCTCTCTCTCTCTCTCTTTTTTCCCCTGAAGGGGGGGGGGGGGGGCGAAGGGGGCTTCGCCCCCCCTAAATCCGCCACCGATCAAGCAGTACGTATCATTGCTGAAAATCCCCAAAATCTAGGAAAAGGAATTAGCATTATTAGTATTATGCATCACGTAGTATATTTTGACAGTAGATGTCATGTGGGAGTTAGCTATATATACGTGTAATAATATAAAACGCGTTCGTGTTTTGTTTCAATTTGGTTGTTGTTGTTGTCGTTGTCGTTGTTGTCGTTGTTGTTATTGTTCTTGTTTTTGTTCTTGTTGTTTTAATTTCTTGATGTTGATTTCCATGAACGAACCTCGAACCGGTGACTGAGGACTACAGTACAGAGAACAGTATGTACTTAAGATACTGCTCGGTACGTTTAGCAGCTATATCATTTGTTGTAAATGTATCCAGAAAGATGTTCCTCAACAGTTACCTGTATATGTGTCATTGTGTGTCTCAAGGTCTATGCCTTTTCTTTTTTGTGTACATACTAAGAGAAGCCACCGATGGCGTATTCATTGCAAGGAAAGAAATTAGAATCGATCTGTGCAGCTCGTGAGTTTTGCAAATTATCTCCCTTACTCTACCAAATTGTTTGTGGTAATGTTGTTGTTGTTGTTGATGTTGTTCAACAATATACGACATAATCGTATACCGGAAAAACTGTCAAAACTTTTCTTACAAAACTTTTTTTTTCTAAACGGCTGTTTATATCTAAATGTCAAGGTAAATAGCAACGGTAGCGTTCCAGAGCAGAGTAGGGGGAAACGTTAGAGTAGCGGTCATAGTCAAGGGAGATAATCGATCGAACCGCGTTATTCAACGACCAGCGGTTTATCTCTCTTGGATTTCTCTACACACATTCCAACATCACTGTATGTTTTTTCCAGTCGACATCATCTGTTCCGTGGAGTTATTTAATCGACTCACTGCACTGCTGTCTCTGCTGCTTGCCAGTGACTGACACCGTTCGCTGCTACAGACATTCGTTTTTTAGGGGTGAACGACAAGCTTATTTCTTAACACATTTTGCTACGCAGTGACCCTACCGGCACGGTTGGCCTAGTGGTAAGGCGTCCGCCCCGTGAACGGGAGGTCGTGGGTTCGAACCCCGAGAGAGAGAGAGAGAGAGAGAGAGAGAGAGAGAGAGAGAGAGAGAGAGAGAGAGAGAGAGAGAGAGAGAGAGAGAGACTAAACTATTTTACTATAACTATGACTTGGAAAAAAAAAGGTTACATAAAAACATTAATGGTAGAGCATAAGTTTATGTACATGAAGCGCATTATGTAGAAGCATTGTAGATCATAAGGTAGTGTTTAAAATTGGGTGTAAAGCAATGAAGATAAACGCAAAGTAAGCATACTTTGCAACAATACATTCGCCCAGCAAAACAATGTATTACAGAGCCAAATCTTCGTGATTTTGTCACAATAAACCTTAATTCCGATAATGAACACCTGTATACAAAGAGAACATACCAATCAAGTTTATTTGTTCATAGAGTTCATTAAATGGAAAAAATATTTGGTTCTAAAAGAATACGTATTGGTGGATTGACGCCGGGCGTCCGGAAGATCGTTCCAGAGGCTGCTTCCTGAATAAACAAGACTTGATTTAAATAGGTCTATCCTAGGAAGAGGAGTGTTTAGTTTTATAAAGTGGTGCGAATTCTTCAAAGAGAACTTTGAACAAATGGTTTCGGGTGCATTTTCTGTCATAATTTTATGCATCATTATTCCTTTGTTATAATTCATTCTTGAGTTTAGAGGTAGGACCCCTATGTTGATGTAGTCTGAGTCGGTGAGAGTAGTCTGTTTGAGTAATACTACTTTTAGCGCTCTTTTGTGTAATCTGCTGAGTAGCTTTAGGGAATTATCACTTGCTGAGTCCCATAGAGTTGAGACTGAATATGAGCAGTGAAAAATAACTTCCTGGCTTGACAATTAAGGAAGTGTTTAATTCTAGATAAGAGGTACACTTTCTTTGACACTAATTTACTAAGTTGTTCAATGTGAGTTGACCAAGACAGGTTGTTATCGATGTGGACACCTAGAACTTTGTGATGGTCGACTTTTTCCACTATATTGCCGTCAATCATTTAATCGGGACCAGTTGAGGTAAAATTCTTTGTCTAGTTGTAATTATCATATATTTGGTTTTCTTTGGGTTAAGAGACATGTGATTTAGGTCAGTCCATTCTGTCAGCTGGTTTAGGCTCCCTTGGAGGGATTCTGATAAGCGAGTTAAATTTTTGTTACTGGAGTGAATTGTGGTATTGTCTGCAAAAAGTTCACATAAATGTTGAATATAAAGGGGAGGTCATTAACATATATTGAGAAGAGCAGAGGTCCTAATACCGATCCTTGTGGTACACCGTAATCTACAGCTTGCATGCTCGATGCTCTGGGGTTTGTAAGAACTGTCTGTTGTCTGTCAGAGAGGAATGAACTAACAAGATTGATAGTATCATATCCGACGCCATACAAACCGAATTTTCTAAGCAATAATGTGTGATCAATTACGTCAAAGGCTTTTGCAAAGTCTACGAAAATGGCACCACAGAATTCATTATCGTTTATTTTGTCCAACCACTGATCAACAAGAGAGATTAAGGCAGTGTGGCAGGAATGCTTAGCTCTAAATCCTGATTGTTTAGGATGGAATAAGTTGTTTTGGTTGAAATGTGTTAGGATGTGTTTGTTGATATGCTTTTCCAGTGGTTTTGATAACACAGACAAAATGGAAATTGGTCTATAATTTGAGGGGTCACCGAATATGCATACCAGCGCTCATTGGTTAATAACAGGATATTCGATGATTATTTTCCCGTGGGTAGCTTCCCTTTGCTGCACAATATTTACATATGTTTTAGACCAATGAGCGCTGGTATGCATATTCGGTGCGGATGCATGAGTTTGACGCCAAGTGGAAGTTAGCGGCTCGCAAACGAAGATTCGTCCAAATGATGGTTAACAACCTGCAAGGGACGGAAACTGAAAATTAAAGGTACATACAGTTCAAACAATCATTCAACTGTATTTATTTGACCTTACACAGACTGTAGGAAGAGGCAAACCGTCTTGAACAATATTTTTTCCCAGGAAGCGACTCCAAGAACACAGAAGACTCGAAGGTGAGTGACGTACCTTGTAGTCTTTCTGTGATAGTAGTAGTCCAGTGGACGATACCTTCCGCCTGTGGGCACAGTAAGCCTCCCGTAAACCATCACAGATACGGTCAGGCTTTTACACACAGTACAAACACCCTTTCATCGATTGAGAACATCCTAGGTGCCCTCCGTAGAGAGCGAACAATTTTCAAAGAATTTATTTTTGCGTGGTTTATCTTACCCCTGAGCCATCGTGAACCCGTGTGATCCAGTTTCCCTTTTTCACAATGTAGTCGATAGTTAGTCATTTGAATGCGACTCGATATGAGCTTATTTACAATAGCACGTTTTTATGCACGAAACAAACGGCTGTGGTTCACAAGAACTCTAGCGATGGCTTTTGACTGTTGAGAGGAACGGCGATATGCACTGATAAACCGTCGTCTGCTACGACCCTTGTGTGACCCTGCTTCCGGGCTTTTCTTTTTACATTTAGTCAAGTTTTGACTAAATGTTTTAACATAGAGGGGGAATCGAGACGAGGGTCGTGGTGTATGTGTGTGTGTGTGTGCGTGTGTGTGATGGTGTGTGTGTGTGTGTGTGTGTGTGTGTGTGTGTGTGTGTGTGTGTGTGTGTGTGTGTGTGTCTGTCTGTCTGTCTGTCTGTCTGTGCGTGTGTGTGTGTAGAGCGATTCAGACCAAACTACTGGACCGATCTTTATGAAATTTTACATGAGAGTTCCTGGGAATGATATCCCCGGATGTTTTTTTCTTTTTTCTCAATAAATACCTTTGATGACATCATATCCGGCTTTTTGTAAAAGTTGAGGCGGCACTTTCACACCCTCATTTTTCAATCAAATTGATTGAAATTTTGGCCAAGCAATCTTCGACAAAGGCCGGACTTCGGTATTGCATTTCAGCTTGGTGGCTTAAAAATTAATTAATGACTTTGGTCATTAAAAATCTGAAAATTAAAAAAAAAAACATGTTTTTTTTTATAAAACGATCCAAATTTACGTTCATCTTATTCTTCATCCTTTTCTGATTCCAAAAACATATAAATATGTTATATTTGGATTAAAAACAAGCTCTGAAAATTAATAATATAAAAATTATGATCAAAATTAAATTTTCGAAATCAATTTAAAAACATTTTCATCTTATTCCTTGTCCGTTCCTGATTCCAAAAACATATAGATATGACATGTTTGGATTAAAAACACGCTCGGAAAGTTAAAACGAAGAGAGGTACAGAAAAGCGTGCTATCCTTCTCAGCGCAACTACTACCCCGCTCTTCTTGTCAATTTCACTGCCTTTGCCACGAGCGGTGGACTTACGATGCTACGAGTATACGGTCTTGCTGAAAAATTGCATTGCGTTCAGTTTCATTCTGTGAGTTCGACAGCTTGACTAAATGTTGTATTTTCACCTTACGCGACTTGTTTCAAACTTTCACAACTTCGAATTGTACTGATCTTGTCTTGATGAAAAAAGAATTCTTTTATGATTAAAGAATGTTTGTGTAACAAGCTGTCAATTTATTATTTAGATTTTAAAAGTTAGGTCTAGCGCAAAAACGCACCACGGTCCAGAAACATTTTGATAATTATCGATCCACGGCTATCGTCAGTTTACATCGATAGAATGAGACCCGAAGGGAAGTAACTCATGTTTGACCTGAGTTCAGGATGGGTCCAAAAAGTGTTCGAGACAATCTGCAAAATTAATTCTTTAATGCTCGCTCTTTACGTAGGGCACCTAGGATGTTCCCGTTTGGTGAGCGTTCAAATGGAAGGGTGTTTGTACTGTGTGTAAAAGCCTGACAGTATCTGTGATGGTTTACGGGAGGCTTACTGTCCGGGCGTGATTTCCGGGTATTGAATATTCATAACAGCCGTCCAGCACCAAAACGAGGCGCCATTGTTGTGGAGGAGCAAGTCCACGAAAATAAATTCTTTGACAATTTTTCACGCTCGACAGAAAGCAGCCAGGATGTTTCCGTTTGGTGAGCGTTCAAATGGAAGTATGCTTGTACTGTATGTAAACGCTCGGGGAGCTCTGTGATGGCTTACGGG
>NC_090254.1:42437057-42442057 GCF_037325665.1 Littorina saxatilis | reverse complement strand
GGGGGGGGGGGGATGCGGTGCGATGCGCATTTGTTAAGGAAAAGTAAATCATTCACATTAATACACACACACATGTCAGTATTTTTTATAATTGATTTCTTACTAATTTCTCTCAAATGACATTTCTGCAGTATTGGGAATTCAATACGAAATATACAGAGAAGAGAAAACCTGGGACGAAGCGCGGGACACGTGTTCACGTGACAACAAGCGATTGGTCCACGTCACTGAACACTTGCAACACATCCGGATCAAGAACTACAGCCCTTTCATTTTCGAGTGAGTATTAGGCTAGATGTGTGTGTGTAGGGTGTGTGTGTGTGTGTGTGTGTGTGTGTGTGTGTGTGTGTGTGTGTGTGTGTGTGTGTGTGTGTGTGTGTGTGTGTGTGTGTGTGTGTATGAGTGTGTTTGTGTGTGTGTGCGCGCGTGTGTGAGTTTGTGTGTGTGTGTGTGTGTGTGTGTGTGTGAGTGTGTGTGTGTGTGTGTGTGTGTGTGTGTGTGTGTGTGTGTGTGTGTGTGTGTATGAGTGTGTTTGTGTGTGTGTGCGCTCGTGTGTGAGTTTGTGTGTGTGTGTGTGTGTGTGTGTGAGTGTGTGTGTGTGTGTGTGTGTGAGTGTGTGTGTGTGTGTGTGTGTGTGTGTGTGCGTGAAAACAATTGAACAAACAAACAAACAAACACACACAAAAACAAACACACAATCAAAAGGTGGCACTAAATGCGCTCCTTTTAAATATGTTTACAAATTGATATGCTTCCATTTGAAACTTAGAGGTTGTCGTCATGCAGTCGTGCATTTTCGCTCGATAAAAACCTCATTGAAGCCCGACTGAGCGTGTAAAAGCCTGATCCAATCAATGGCGGTAAAGTAAACGATGAGAGAGAATGCTAGTGCCTTTAAGGCTGGAGTCACCCCCGGAGAAGGGGAAGTAGAAATAGATTCGGGTAATTGTTCCCTTGTCTATGTGATGTAGTGTAATGTAAAGCCTATACATGTAATAAACAACAACAAAAAAACTCCACAAAAAGAGAATACAAAAAAATCGGTTTCTCATCCATTTGACTTGTCTCAAATTAAAACGTTAGAAATCATGTATAAAGAACCGAAACCAGGTGTTTGAACTCAAACATCGAATACTTTTTTCTATCCGATTATACTAAATCATTTAGTGTTGATTCTTGTGAAAACGTCTGATGCCTCATACTCAATTTTCATACATAAAGGACTTAATATTTCCTTTTCTTTCTCTCCTTGACACTCCTTGAACTCACATAACATGTTTTTATTCAATGTCATGTCCCTTTTATTTTCTTCATCTCAGGCGTAGACTAGAAGCTTTTTTGTTTGTTTGTCAAAATGGATATTGGGTAGGGGAAGGGGTAGTAGAAGCACTACAGATATAAACAATAGCACATTCAGGGGTAGTCACGTTTACTGTGGTTAAAGGGATACGATATATTTGATATAACACAGCGTCACGCTCATAAGAAAAATACTTATCTCAGTGTTAGGCATTTCTGTAGTGAAACTACAGGTGAAGCTACTGGAAGGTTATCTATTATGTGTTAGAGAGTATAAAGTCTCAAACCTTCGGAAACCATTGCCACGGTAACGTAAGCAAAACTGCCGATCTCGTTTCTTGAGTTAGGCACTTTTTCTTAATGATACAGGAAGACTTGTTTTGAGAATGTGAAGGTATGCAAAAGCTGTGTGTGGGTTGTTATGCAGTTTTGCTGATTGAAAATGTTGCTGATAGCTCTTTATCTCACGTTTATCCAACTGTCACCGCTCGAGATATTCAGTTAGCAACTTATGACTAAAACGAGACAGGCTGGTTGTTCAAAAACAAAAAACGTTTGTTTCCGTTTTTCTCAAAACATCAAAAAAGAACATAGGCAATTATCTTATGAGTGTGACGACAGGTTTTCTTTTAATTTCTTGTCACTATTACGCAGTTAATTTAATGTTGTTTGTGTTCCATGCATGACATTTAGTTTCAAATTTGGTATAATGCTCTCCCAATTTATCATTAGAGTAACAGGTTTTTTTATTTGTTCTATATTATTCCGCTATCTATTTTCTTCAGGTGCGATCATGTTTAAATATCACAACAGAAGCATTGACATTTCATCAGTAGTGGCTTTGTGGAAAAGCCTGATACCCCTTACTCGAGTTTCGGTTGTTATCTTGGAAATTATACGTTTAAACCATATCTCATTTGTTATTTCTGGCCCCAGCATTACTTGAACTTATAGAAACGTTTACTTTTAAAACAGTTTATCACTTAGTTTAGGGGTAGACTCCAGCTTTAAGCATATCCTTGGGGCTCAAAACGACACAATTGATGTTTTCCGCCAATACAGTATCCGTTACGCTTGTAAAAATATTCAAACGGAACGCGAGACCTTGGCAGCTAATGCATTTTCAAGAACAAAAACGCTTAATACCCACATATTATCGTATTGTTTTTTTTCCAACAAGACCGTTAAACGCGGATGTCCGGCTGGTTATGAAATCCAGTTAAATCGATTTTTGTTACGACAAATTTGTTGGTGGCAGGTACGCACGTTTGTTTTTACTTGGAAATATCAGGTCATGAATTATACGTTGTTGACTCTTTTCGGGACGTGATAGAAAACACAAGTATCACATATCATGCTTCGGAAATGGTCTTGGTAGGATGATTCTGTTGTGGGACTAAAAGAGCTACATTAATAAAATGTTAGATCACAGGTGTGTGCTGTTGATTTGTTTGTTTGTTCGTTTGTTTCTTTCTTTCTTATTGTGTTGGCGTTGTTGTTTTGTGGGATTTTGGAGTGTGCGTCTCTTAACTGTAACGTTCTCCTGGATATCAAAATCGAGTTTTGTGCAAGTGTATCTAGTTTTCCCCCAACGCAAAACAACCTCCCAAAAAGATAATCATGGCTGAGCCCGCCGGTGACTATACCTACACCTTCAACCTTGACCGTTTTTGTCAGGAAGTGAGGGGAAGAAATAAGCACACGCCAGAGTTTATTTCACCTTTTAATCTGTTCTAAAAGGAAGGAAACATCCATTAAAGCAAACGGAATCGATTCCCGTGCCTGTGAGCAAGAGCCAAACTTAGCCACATCTCGCGTTCCCATCAGGCCTTTCGTCTCGACCGGAAGTGCGTGAGTACACAGCGCTTACAGCCATTGTGTTGGTTTGTTTGGCGCTATTGTTGTGACCCCGATGGCGCAAAGTGTCGCATTGATTATTGGGTGTGGCATTGATGTCCGTGTTATGACGGGAAACAATCTCTGTCCTCTGTGCACGTGTCAACCGTTTGGGGAAATCCACACCAATTACTTGCCGATTATTTGCCGAAATTGTGTTTTTATTTCCACATCAGTCAAAGATGTCGCGCACCTGATGTATGGTTACGCAGGAGACAGCTAGGTTATTCTAGATTAATATGCTGATTGCTGTATGTCTGAGGTTTTCTTCAGTCTGTAACGAGTTACTGACAGTTTCCCTTGCCATGATGATCATGATTTTGGAGGGGATGTTATTTTAAGTAAAATCGGCAACTGAAAACAAAGGAAACAGAAAAGGGCCGTCCTAGCAATATTAATTTCTCTATATTTAAAGAAATGTTTGATTTATAATTTTGTCGGTATTTGGTGGAACATCTTGTCCTTTGGGAAATTTCCTCAGGACAATTATGACTGGTATCCATGGGGACAGAGTGCATCGTCAGAATCGCGCAACCTATTCCGATTTGTTTTTCAAGTTAGATAGTTAATTGTTGCTTTTTGGGCCCAGCGGACCATATAGGCCAAATCAGGACCCCATTCTGCAAACCTGTATTCGTGTTTTCCTAGCCTTGACACTTTCGCAGTGAATTTGGGATCTTTATCGTGCGTATGTGTGCATACGGGGTTGTTTGGAAACCTAGAGGTGTTCCTTGGAAATAAATTCCTTATCATGTGGTGCTTGGCAAAAGTTAGCATTCAACCTGACGTTGCTACGAGTTATTTTACTTGGCGAAATTGCCGAAAGAGTCATGCAAATTTCGGAAGATTAAGGCAGTCGTAGGTTTCAGCTTTTCTCCAACGTGCAAAAGTTCTACGGTTCGGCCGCAACTACGGCAAAGATTTCTGCACGTTGGTTTAGACAATGTTTATTCATATTTTACATGTTCAAGAAAATGTACATCGACATAAGGTGAAGACAACAACCAGCCTACGGCTTATGGTGGTGTCTTCAAACACATGTACAAGAAGAACACGGCAGACAGTCAAGCCCTTACACAGTATGCAAAAACAATCCGTACATTTTGCACAAAATATTATCCACATTTAGAAGAGAAAAGACAAAACGGAAAAGAAGGTGAGAACACACCCACAAAATAAAGTAAACACACATACACATCCAACCAGAAGAATGCGTAAAGGATAGTAATCGGTGATTAAACAAATCAAGAACAAATTGAACACATTTCTGCAAGTTGAAATATTTGTTGACGTTTCGCCGAATTCAAGCCCAGACGACGTCCGTGAAATGTTCCTTTCCACTGTTCTACTACTGCTGTGAATATAGATCGGACACGGAACAAAAAGCGTGTTTGCTATTAAAGTTCACGTTACGCCTGTGCCATAGTTACAAGCGTAATTGCATTAGCATCATTGTGTTCTTGGATTGTTTACAAAAGGCCTTATTGATGCAGTCTACTTGGCTACAGCTGAAAGCAGTATGGTTTGCCAGTCTTGCGGATCTTGGCTGCATGTTCATTTTTCTGTAAGTCACTGCATGGACAGATCGTTTTCGAGTTTCACGAAAACATAAACAACAAGAAACAAAAAGAACAAAAAAGAACAACAATAGCAGCAGCAGCCACAAAAACATCGATAACGACGACGAAAACAGCAGCAGAAACAACAACAACAACAACAACAACAACAACAACAACAACAACAACAACAACAACCCACCACTCACGCCCCTCTTCCCCCCTCCCAACAACAACAAAAGAAAGAAA
>NC_090254.1:42424557-42434557 GCF_037325665.1 Littorina saxatilis | reverse complement strand
AGGTCGCCAAGACAGCGAGTGTTCGGAGAACAATTCTCGTGACGCACATGCCATTGTCGGTGAAGGTTGACAAGTTGAACAAAAATATAAAAACCATTATAAACACGAGATGAGATAAGCAAGATAACATAGATGTCTTTGTTATAGTGAAGGTTGACAAGTTAACCAAACAAAATAAGAACTATTTTAAACACAAGATGAGATAAGCAAGATAACATAGATGTCTTTGTTATAGTGAAGGTTGACAAGTTAAACAACAAAATAAGAACTATTCTAAACACAAGATAAGATAAGCAAGATAACAAAGATGTCGTTGTTATAGTGAAGGTTGACAAGTTTAAAAAAAACAATAAACACAGTTAAAAACAGATACGAAAATGAAAATCTTTTTGTTGTAGTGAAGATTGACAAGTAAAATATATAAAGATTTCAACAAAAGACAAGGATAACTAAGAACATTCTAGGACACAAGAAACCATGCAAGGTAGAGTGTTACAATTAAAACTTATTCTAAATATGAATCAAAAAATAAGAAAGGTAATGTATTGTTTTGTCAATAACAAACGTTCCAACAACCTACCTTTCTTGTTTTTTGATTCTGAATTTTGGAACGTTGGCAGTCTCTTTGTTTTTGCATTTATTATAAATATTTTATAGTTCAACTTAAGATACATAGTAGAGAGAGAGAAAAAAAACCTCGAAACCACAACGTCAGATAACTGCCAAAATCAAGAATCAGCAAACCCGGAAGCTTACTACAAGTAAATATAAGCTATGACGTTCGAACTAGCCTTCCTTGTTCTGTTGACATGAGACAATGAAGTGACTCTGGTGGAAGGCTAGTTTTCAATAACTAACTTCTTTTTTTTAAACTAACCTGTCTTCTTCTTTGAACAGGTTCGTGCAAATCATCGAATAGAAAGAAGATCGATAACGTCTTGAAAGCATGCATAAGATAATACTTGCAACAAAGAACCGTTTGTGATAAATGTAAACATTCTTCTTTTTTGTTGTGTTTGAACATTCACATTACGTGCCCAGAACAATAGGATTCAGCTACCGGGAGACCTTTTTTACATTTAGTCAAGTTATGACTAAATGTTTTAACATCGAGGGGGGAATCGAGACGAGGGTCGTGGTGTATGTGCGTGTGTCTGTGTGTGTGTGTGTGTGTGTGTGTAGAGCGATTCAGACTAAACTACTGGACCGATCTTTATGAAATTTGACATGAGAGTTCCTGGGTATGAAATCCCCGAACGTTTTTTTCATTTTTTTGATAAATGTCTTTGATGACGTCATATCCGGCTTTTCGTGAAAGTTGAGGCGGCACTGTCACGCCCTCATTTTTCAACCAAATTGGTTGAAATTTTGGTCAAGTAATCTTCGACAAAGCCCGGACTTCGGTATTGCATTTCAGCTTGGTGGCTTAAAAATTAATCAATGACTTTGGTAATTAAAAATCTGACAATTGTAAAAAAAAATAAAAATTTATAAAACGATCCAAATTTACGTTCATCTTATTCTCCATCATTTGCTGATTCCAAAAACATATAAATATGTTATATTTGGATTAACAACAAGCTCTGAAAATTAAATATATAAAAATGATTATCAAAAATTTTTTTTTGAAATCAATTTAAAAACACTTTCATCTTATTCCTTGTCGGTTCCTGATTCCAAAAACATATAGATATGATATGTTTGGATTAAAAACACGCTCAGAAAGTTGAAACGAAGAGAGCTACAGAAAAGCGTGCTATCCTTCTTAGCGCAACGAATACCCCGCTCTTCTTGTCAATTCCACTGGCACTGCCTTTGCCACGGGAGGTGGAATGACGATGCTACGAGTATACGGTCTTGCTGCGTTGCATTGCGTTCAGTTTCATTCTGTGACTTCGACAGCTACTTGACTAAATGTTGTATTTTCGCCTTACGCGACTTGTTTTTTTTTTTAGCAGGCTATCATTGTGACAGCGTTGGGGGGGGGGGGGGACAAAAAAAAAGGACACAAGTCACACAATACACCTCGAGTTATATGCTAAACACGGGCTGTAAATGAAAATTGGTTTAATTTTTATGTTGAGCTTTTTTTTTACTCTACAAGGTCAATCCCATTCATATTCCAAAGGAAAATCATAAATGAGGCAGAGCGCTATGATTCAAAGGACACACGTTGTTTTTTGTGGTGTTTGTCTAAATATGATTAATTGCAAACTAATTTAAAAATAATAGTTACTAATACACATACAGCTCAGATCAATCAACACAATTATATACGTCATTTGCAGTTTTGACAGAAATTTAAAATGTAACACAGATCAAGACAAATATTGTTCTCTGAGACCGCGCTAGCGTTCAAGATGAACAATGACTGTCGGTGTCTCTGTCAAATGTCATTCTTTGGTCAAAAATAGCAATAACATTTGATTAAGAATTCCTGTTATTTTTACGATTGAATGGCCACAAAACATCCACTGTTATTGTAGCTTCGGCCTGGGTGGATTAAGAATTCATGTTGTTCTCACGATTGAATGGCCAAAAAAACATGCACTGAAATGTAGCCTCGGCCTCGGTGGATTAAGAATTCCTGTTATTTTTACGATTGCATGGCCAAAAAACATCCACTGCTATTGTAGCTTCGGCCTCGGTGGTTTTACTCAGACTTCACATGGCTCAAAGAATGGAAATTTAGTGTTCATTCGATACATCTGCGACTGAGTTTTTTTGGTGTTTGTCGGACTTGGGTTGACGGCATGGCCTTGTCTTCTTATCCAAATAAAGCCTTTGCTTTAATTACCATCATAATTTAGGTTGATCGATCACAATGACAAAGTGACCGCTTCTTTTCTCATGCAACATCTTGTCTTTTAGTTAGCTTTCTTTCCAACACACACACACACGCACACACACACACACACACACACACACACACACACACACACACACACACACACACACACACACACACATACACACACACACACATACATATATACACACACACATATACACATACACACACACACATACACACACACAGACACACACACACACACACAAACACACTTTACTTTTTAGCCTTTCTCCTTTTTAAGGTCCTGCTTTTCAGGACTTTCTATTCCACACGTCTTTAAATTGACCCCGAATTTGTTTAAGACCTGATTTGTTACGATTGTTGGAGGTCATACAAGGAAGGTTCCACTGTACCACTCTATAAAACACTTAGCGCAATCACTGATGTTATCGTACATCCTGTTCCGATGATTGCACGCTTATAGATCAGAAAGCTTTCAAGCCAACACGCTGACTGTATCGTGCTAGCAACAAGGGGATGTACTGTGACCACTGAACTGGACACAAATCAATCCGATGTAGTGAGACTCTCTGGTGCTGTAATGCGATATTAAACATTTAATTAATTGCTTTACAGACACAGCCCTGCTCATGTTAGCGATCATGTGCACCACCACATATCTGCTTGGAAGCTCCTTGTTTTATAGGCAACCATGTGCACGGGCCACCACAGCTCTGCTTGAAAGCGTTATGTATTATAAGCAATCATGTGCCCCACAACGGATCTGTTTGAAAGCGTTATGTATTATAAGCAATCATGTGCCTCGCAACTGATCTGTTTGAAAGCGTTATGTATTATAAGCAATCATGTGTCCCACAACGGATCTGTTTGAAAGCGTTATGTATTATAAGCAATCATGTGCACCACAACGGATCTGTTTGAAAGCGTTATGTATTATAAGCAATCGTGTGCCCCACAATGGATATGTTTGTAGCGTTATGTTTTACAAGCAATCGTGTGCCCCACAATGGATCTGTTTGAGAGCGTTATGTTTTACAAGCAATCGTGTGCCCCACAACGGATCTGTTTAAGAGCGTTATGTTTTACAAGCAATCGTGTGCCCCACAATGGATATGTTTAAGAGCGTTATGTTTTACAAGCAATCGTGTGCCCCACAATGGATATGTTTGTAGCGTTATGTTTTACAAGCAATCGTGTGCCCCACAATGGATCTGTTTAAGCGCGTTATGTTTTACAAGCAATCGTGTGCCCCACAATGGATTTGTTTAAGAGCGTTATGTTTTACAAGCAATCGTGTGCCCCACAACGGATTTGTTTGAAAGCGTTATGTATTATAAGCAATCATGTGCACCACAACGGATCTGTTTGAAAGCGTTATGTATTATAAGCAACCATGTGCACCACAACGGATCTGTTTGAAAGCTTCTTGTTCTATAAACAACCGTGTGCACCACCACATCTATGTTCGAAAACGTTATGTATTATAAGCAATCATGTGCACCACCACAGCTATGTTCGAAAACGTTATGTATTATAAGCAAGCATGTGCACCTCCACAGCTATGTTCGAAAACGTTATATATTATAAGCAATCATGTGCACCACCACAGCTATGTTCTAAAACGTTATGTATTATAAGCAAGCATGTGCACCTCCACAGCTATGTTCGAAAACGTTATATATTATAAGCAACCATGTGCACCACCACAGCTATGTTCGAAAACGTTATGTATTATAAGCAATCATGTACACCACCACAGCTATGTTTGAAAGCGTTATGTATTATAAGCAATCATGTGCACCACAACGGATCTGTTTGAAAGCGTTATGTATTATAAGCAATCATGTGCACCACAACGGATCTGTTTGAAAGCGTTATGTATTATAAGCAATCATGTGCACCACAACGGATCTGTTTGAAAGCGTTATGTATTATAAGCAATCATGTGCACCACCACAGCTATGTTCGAAAACGTTATGTATTATAAGCAATCATGTGCACCACCACAGCTATGTTCGAAAACGTTATGTATTATAAGCAATCATGTGCACCACCACAGCTATGTTCGAAAACGTTATGTATTATAAGCAAGCATGTGCACCTCCACAGCTATGTTCGAAAACGTTATATATTATAAGCAACCATGTGCACCACCACAGCTATGTTCGAAAACGTTATGTATTATAAGCAATCATGTGCACCACCACAGCTATGTTCGAAAACGTTATGTATTATAAGAAATCATGTGCACCACCACAGCTATGTTCGAAAACGTTATGTATTATAAGCAATCATGTGCACCACCACAGCAATGTTCGAAAACGTTATGTATTATAAGCAATCATGTGCACCACCACAGCTATGTTCGAAAACGTTATGTATTATATATAAGCAATCATGTGCACCACCACAGCTATGTTCGAAAACGTTATATATTATAAGCAACCATGTGCACCACCACAGCTATGTTCGAAAACGTTATGTATTATAAGCAATCATGTGCACCACCACATCTATGTTCGAAAACGTTATGTATTATAAGCAATCATGTACACCACCACAGCTATGTTCGAAAGCGTTATGTATTATAAGCAATCATGTGCACCACCACATCTATGTTCGAAAACGTTATGTATTATAAGCAATCATGTACACCACCACAGCTATGTTCGAAAGCGTTATGTATTATAAGCAATCATGTGCACCACAACGGATCTGTTTGAAAGCGTTATGTATTATAAGCAATCATGTGCACCACAACGGATTTGTTTGAAAGCGTTATGTATTATAAGCAATCATGTGCACCACAACGGATTTGTTTGAAAGCGTTATGTATTATAAGCAATCATGTACACCACAACGGATCCGTTTGAAAGCTTCTTGTTCTATAAGCAACCGTGTGCACCACCACATCTATGTTCGAAAACGTTATGTATTATAAGCAACTATGTACACCACAACGGATCAGTCCAGATTTCTACATTTAAAGAACTCCATTCAATTTAAATATAGAGCAAACATCAACAGCTTGGCTGTTTCTTGTGCAGAGTGGAATTTCGTTGTAGAATTTATTTCGCAGATTGAAGAAAGTGTCTAAATTTCATTTTCAAAATTACTCCATCAAAAACAAAAAGAAAAAAACAAGTTTTAAAAAGTCCAGCTCTGCAGAGAACACAGCCATGCTGCAGGCATCGGGTTTATTTCAAAGCTGTAGGATTCCCGGTGTAAACGTAAACATCTTTACATGTTTAAGATGAATTGTATTCCGCTCACATGTACAAGTCTGGCCGGATCCTATGTGTTCCGCATGATTGCTACCATGAGTATGATTGTGCATTTAATAAAACAAAAGGCTTCTCAATCAACGCAGTGATTGTATCGTGGAGAGAATGAAAGGATGCGCTTTGATCACCGGACTGGGCCAAAACAATGCACTGATCCTCTCTGGTGATCTAGTGCAATATTGATCCTCTCTGGTGATCTAATGCAATATTGATCATCTCTCGCTGTGACGGGGGCTGTGGCGGGGTGGTAAGACGTCGGCCTCTTAATCGGAAGGTCGTGAGTTCGAATCCCGGCCGCGGCCGCCTGGTGGGTTAAGTGTGAAGATTTTTCCAATCTCCCAGGTCAACTTATGTGCAGACCTGCTAGTGGCTTATCCCCCTTCGTGTGCACACGCAAGCACAAGACCAAGTGCGCACGGAAAAAGATCCTGTAATCCATGTCAGAGTTCGGTAGGTTCTAGAAACACGAAAATACCCAGCATGCTTCCTCCGAAAGCGGCGTATGGCTGCCTATATGGCGGGGTAAAAACGGTCATACACGTAAACATCCACTCGTGAAAACACACGAGTGTACGTGGGAGTTTCAGCCCACGAACCCAGAAGAAGAAGAAGAAGATCTCTCGCTGTAACGACCATTGTCTTCGTCAGTCGTCAGACTCTGAAAGGGGGTCCTGATTTGGCCTATATGATCCGCTGGACCCAAAAAGCAACAACTAACTAACTAACTAACTAGACTCTTAAAGCCAGTACAGTGGTGCTTCATGATAACCACAACGAGGAATACAATCATGGTAATGCAAATGTATCTACCACCCATGCTCACCAAAACTCACTGAGGTTTAGAAAGAAATAGAGATAAAAAAACAAATGCGGTCACCACAGTGTGGCCGTAACAGAGTAAACCAAGTAACTAACTAACTTACTTAGTAAGTAAGTAAGTAAGTAAGTAAGTAAGTAAGTAAGTAAGTAAGTAAGTAAGTAAGTAAGTAAGTGCAAGCTTAGTGACGAACTAAGGAACGAACGATCTAACAGACTAACTAACTAACTAACTAACTAACTAACTAACTAATTACTAACTAACTAGGTTTAACTAACTAACTAACTAACTAACTAACTAGCAGAGTGTTTTCTCGCTAGATAAACAGACGGACCAAATATCTAACTAAATACCAAACTAACCAAGCAACCAAACCAACACGTTATAAGTGCCTTAAAAATGACGAACGAGTAATAAATTTTGATCTTTTCAGCTGTCAATCACCAATAGCTAAACACCAACTCCCCAATAATACATTGGGGTGTGCACGTTAAAGATCCCACGATTGACAAAAGGGTCTTTCCTGGCAAAATTGTATAGGCATAGATAAAAAAAATGTCCACCAGAATACCCGTGTGACTTGGAATAATAGGCCGTGAAAAGTAGGATATGCGCCGAAATGGCTGCGATCATCTGGTCGATGTGAATGCGTGATGTATTGTGTAAAAAATTCCATCTCACACGGCATAAATAGATCCCTGCGCCTTGAGTCCGAGTCTGGAGATACGCGCGCGATATAAGACTTCATATAAAAAAATATATATATAAAAAATATATTGCTCCCAACTGGCTCGCATCCTGCTTGTATTGTGTTGTACCGTATACGGATCGATCACGTTTTCTGTGAACACAATACCCATAATTCTTTGATGTGTGGACACTGCCCCCTGGTGACCGGAAAACAAAGGGGAAGTAACGCTCAGTATTGATTTTTGCTTTGATCACTTATAACAAAAGCGTGCATGAGAAACGGGTGGAAAACCATTATCGCAGATGACAAGCTTGTGTGAACTTAAACAGAACGCTCGAAAGAGATGAAATGTCAGTGCAGTTGTAAATGTAGGTGCGGTGTTACAGTAGATAGTATGTTTGTGTGTGTGTGTGTGGGGGGGGGGTCCACTTCAGCCAGATGACATGGTATGAGCAAGATCGTATAAGCTTGCTTATGCATATTAGATCAGCGTGTACGTGCAACTGTGCACTGTGTGTGCAAGTGGAAACAACATCTTATCCCATGTTTGTCTGATCCTATGGCCATGGCGTAAAGAGATTTGTACTTCTTCTTCTTCTTCTTCTTCTTCTTCTTCTTCTTCTGCGTTTGTGGACTGAAACTCCCACGTACACTCGTGTTTTTGCACAGAATGTTACGTGTATGACCGTTTTTACCCCGCCATTAAGGCAGCCATACGCCGCTTTCGGAGGAAGCATGCTGGGTATTTTCGTGTTTCTATAACCCACCGAACTCTGACATGAATCACAGGATCTTTTCCGTGCGCACTTGGTCTTGTGCTTGCGTGTGCACACGAAGGGGGATAAGCCACTAGCAGGTCTGCACATAAGTTGACCTGGGAGATCGGAACAATCTCCACACTTAACCCACCAGGCGGCCGCGGCCGGGATTCGAACCCTCGACCTTCCGATTAAGAGGCCGACGTCTTACCACCCCGCCACTGCTCCCGTCAGATTTGTACTGGTGCACATGATCGTTTGCATAAGAAAGAATATTTTAAATGAGGTCACCACAGTGCACCTCAACTTTTGAGAAAAAAAAAGACGCGTATCACGTCATGGTAAACCGGCACGGTTGGCCTAGTGGTAAGGCGTCCGCCCCGTGATCGGGAGGTCGTGGGTTCGAACCCCGGCCGGGTCATACCTAAGACTTTAAAATTGGCAATCTAGTGGCTGCTCCGCCTGGCGTCTGGCATTATGGGGTTAGTGCTAGGACTGGTTGGTCCGGTGTCAGAATAATGTGACTGGGTGAGACATGAAGCCTGTGCTGCGACTTCTGTCTTGTGTGTGGCGCACGTTAAATGTCAAAGCAGCACCGCCCTGATATGGCCCTTCGTGGTCGCCTGGGCGTTAAGCAAACAAACAAACGTCATGGTAAACTCAAAAGAAATAAGACACTTTTTTTTAAATTTCAATATTCAATATTTTATTTTCCCATTGCTGGAAAGTTCGGGTCGCTTCCTCTCAGGGGAAAGCCAGCAGCAACACGATTCGCACTACCTAGGCGTGTGCGTGTTTAGGGGTAATGAGCCACCTGCACTTCTGGCACAATGACCGGGGTCGTTTTATGTGCGACAGTGGTTTGTTTGTTTGTTTGCTTAACGCCCAGTCCACCACGAAGGGTGATATCAGGGCGGTGTTGCTTTGACATTTAACGTGCGCCACACACAAGACAAAAGTCGCAGCACAGGCTTCATGTCTCACCCAGTCACCAACCAGTCTTACCACTAACCCCATAATGCCAGACGCCAGGCGGAGCAGCCACTAGATTGCCAATTTTAAAGTCTTAGGTATGACCCGGCCGGGGTTCGAACCCACGACCTCCCGCTCACTGGGCGGACGGACGCCGGACGCCTTACCACTAGGCCACCGTGTTGCGGTTGCGACAGTGGTGATACCGTCTCTTGGTCTGAACATAAAGTTGACCCGTATTCGTCCCGGCCTGGATACGACCCCGTGACCCGGGTTAATAGCAACGATAGTCGCACTACCTAGATGTCAGCGTGTTTAGGGGTAATCATCGCCATCTGCACTTCTGCCAAAATGACCGAGGTCTCTTACGTGCGATATTGTCGACAAGAGGGTGGGACATGTATATCATCTTTTAACCTATGTTTTATGTTTTATGTGTGTTGTCCTATACAATTGTTGTTATACTCGTTTACAGGCAGGCAGGGTGTGCCGAAGAACATTTTCCATTTTTATGTCATATTTTAATGGACAATAAAGTGCTGTTATTGTTATTATTGTTATTGTTAAGAACATAAAGATTACCCGTATTTTTCCCGGCCTGGATCCGAGTATCACAATGTCAGTGCTCTACCAACTGATCGAGCTACCGGCCCCCCATATGAT
>NC_090254.1:42407057-42422057 GCF_037325665.1 Littorina saxatilis | reverse complement strand
GAGAACAAAGACTATCAATGAAATCTTTAGAAATAACCTCTGACAACGACGACGATGACGACGACGACGACGATAACAACAACAACAACAAATGACATCGACGACGACGACGACGACGACAACAACAACAACAACAACAACAACAACAACAACAACAACAACAACAACAACAACAACAACAACAAAAACAACAACACGAGAACAACAACAATCACGACAACGAACATGACAACAACAACACCAACAACTACGACGACAACTACAACGACTGGGTTATGATGACATCACCAATGATTTAAAGGCCGTTAAAAAATCGTTAAATCCTATTTCTTCACTGATTCTTATGAAATTTTAAAGGTAGGTTTGTTGTCCCCAACTTATTTTCACTCCATACTTTTCCAGAAGAAAAACATAATTTTGGCAGTTAAAAACCGTTAAATTTCAATTCTTCACCGATATTTATGAAATTTTGTGGGTAGGTTCGTTGTCCCCAACTGATTTTCACTCTATACTTTTCCAGAAGAAAGACATAATTTTGGCAGTTAAAAAACGTTAAATTTCAATTCTTCACCTATCTTTATGAAATTTAGTGGGTGGGTCCGTTGTCCCAAACTGAATTTTAAGACATACTTTTCCAGACAAAAAACCTTATTTTTGGCAGTTAAAAACCGTTAAATCTCAATTCTTCATCGATATTTATGAAATTTTGTGGGTAGGTTCGTTGTCCCCAACTGATTTTCACTCCATACTTTTCCAGAAGAAAAACATAATTTTGGCAGTTAAAAACCGTTACATTTAAATTTTCACCTATCTTTATGAAATTTAGTGGGTGGGTCCGTTGTCCCAAACTGAATTTCAAGACAAACTATTCCAGTCAAAAAAACTTATCCAAGCGGAGCGCGGGCGGAGCCCGCGCGTAGCGAGGTAGTTTTTTTTTTCATCTCCCAGCACTGAAAATTTTTTTGCCAAGTGGTGTCTGTCTGGACATTGTTCTAGAATTCATCTTTTAGCACAATATTAGCGACACTGTTTGGACAATTCTATTAAAATTAGGCGTACAAACTGATTTTGTTTCGGGGAATCCTCTCAGAGGATCAGAATTTTCATATAATATCATCGGAAGCTGTTACAACGGGAAAATGTGAAACTTTTGTCACTTTTTAACATGGAATTTCATCTTTGAGCGTTTCAAGCGGACTTTAATAAAATAGTTATTTGCGAATTAAGCAGCGGAAGACACTCACCGGTTCAACATGTGTATGGTCATTAAACCTCAAAACATTTCAGTAAGTGGTTTAGACAAACACCTCGGACATGTGAGGGTGACTGGTTTGTAGCTGAAGAGTTTTTTTCTAAAGTGTGTTCTAAATACAAATGACGTACTGGTAATGATGTAATGAGTTGTTCTAATCTTGTTCTTGGAACTCTTGCTGTTCCAAGCTTGTTCTTAGCAAGTCTTGGTGACGAGAACAAAGACTATCAATGAAATCTTTAGAAATAACCTCTGACAACGACGACGATGACGACGACGACGACGATAACAACAACAACAACAAATGACATCGACGACGACGACGACAACAACAACAACAACAACAACAACAACAACAACAACAAAAACAACAACACGAGAACAACAACAATCACGACAACGAACATGACAACAACAACACCAACAACTACGACGACAACTACAACGACTGGGTTATGATGACATCACCAATGATTTAAAGGCCGTTAAAAAATCGTTAAATCCTATTTCTTCACTGATTCTTATGAAATTTTAAAGGTAGGTTTGTTGTCCCCAACTTATTTTCACTCCATACTTTTCCAGAAGAAAAACATAATTTTGGCAGTTAAAAACCGTTAAATTTCAATTCTTCACCGATATTTATGAAATTTTGTGGGTAGGTTCGTTGTCCCCAACTGATTTTCACTCTATACTTTTCCAGAAGAAAAACATAATTTTGGCAGTTAAAAAACGTTAAATTTCAATTCTTCACCTATCTTTATGAAATTTAGTGGGTGGGTCCGTTGTCCCAAACTGAATTTTAAGACATACTTTTCCAGACAAAAAACCTTATTTTTGGCAGTTAAAAACCGTTAAATCTCAATTCTTCATCGATATTTATGAAATTTTGTGGGTAGGTTCGTTGTCCCCAACTGATTTTCACTCCATACTTTTCCAGAAGAAAAACATAATTTTGGCAGTTAAAAACCGTTACATTTAAATTTTCACCTATCTTTATGAAATTTAGTGGGTGGGTCCGTTGTCCCAAACTGAATTTTAAGACATACTTTTCCAGACAAAAAACCTTATTTTTGGCAGTTAAAAACCGTTAAATCTCAATTCTTCATCGATATTTATGAAATTTTGTGGGTAGGTTCGTTGTCCCCAACTGATTTTCACTCCATACTTTTCCAGAAGAAAAACATAATTTTGGCAGTTAAAAACCGTTACATTTAAATTTTCACCTATCTTTATGAAATTTAGTGGGTGGGTCCGTTGTCCCAAACTGAATTTCAAGACAAACTATTCCAGTCAAAAAAACTTATTTTTGGCAGTTAAAAATCGTTAAGTCTCAATTCTACACCGATATTTATGACATTTTGTGGGTAGGTTTGTTGTCAGATTTGACATGATGGCAGAATTGAAAGTGTGAGATATCCTGATGTTTCACAATTTATGCTGCATAATTCAGCCCCATAGGCGCTTGAATTTTAGGTGGAGTTGGGTTTTTTTTCAGCCCAAACCAGTAACCCCCACATGGTTTTCATGTCCCTTTCTGAGAGACTTCAAGAAGTTTCAATTTGACGTCATGATTAGCCTGCCGCATTAGCAAGTATGAAAACACGTCATCGATGACACATTTTAAGACAGAGAGAGAGAGAGAGAGAGAGAGAGAGAGAGAGAGAGAGAGAGAGAGAGAGAGAGAGAGAGAGAGAGAGAGAGAATCATGTACACACAGATGGACGACTTCGCTTGGGGTATGTACTGCCCGGCAGTACACATCTACTTTATTTTTGGCAGTTAAAAACCGTTAAGTCTCAATTCTACACCGATATTTATGACATTTTGTGGGTAGGTTTGTTGTCAGATTTGACATGATGGCAGAATTGAAAGTGTGAGATATCCTGATGTTTCACAATTTATGCTGCATAATTCAGCCCCATAGGCGCTTGAATTTTAGGTGGAGTTGGGTTTTTTTTCAGCCCAAACCAGTAACCCCCACATGGTTTTCATGTCCCTTTCTGAGAGACTTCAAGAAGTTTCAATTTGACGTCATGATTAGCCTGCCGCATTAGCAAGTATGAAAACACGTCATCGATGACACATTTTAAGACAGAGAGAGAGAGAGAGAGAGAGAGAGAGAGAGAGAGAGAGAGAGAGAGAGAGAGAGAGAGAGAGAGAGAATCATGTACACACAGATGGACGACTTCGCTTGGGGTATGTACTGCCCGGCAGTACACATCTACTTTATTTTTGGCAGTTAAAAACCGTTAAGTCTCAATTCTACACCGATATTTATGACATTTTGTGGGTAGGTTTGTTGTCAGATTTGACATGATGGCAGAATTGAAAGTGTGAGATATCCTGATGTTTCACAATTTATGCTGCATAATTCAGCCCCATAGGCGCTTGAATTTTAGGTGGAGTTGGGTTTTTTTTCAGCCCAAACCAGTAACCCCCACATGGTTTTCATGTCCCTTTCTGAGAGACTTCAAGAAGTTTCAATTTGACGTCATGATTAGCCTGCCGCATTAGCAAGTATGAAAACACGTCATCGATGACACATTTTAAGACAGAGAGAGAGAGAGAGAGAGAGAGAGAGAGAGAGAGAGAGAGAGAGAGAGAGAGAGAGAGAGAGAGAGAGAGAGAATCATGTACACACAGATGGACGACTTCGCTTGGGGTATGTACTGCCCGGCAGTACACATCTACTTTATCCAAGCGGAGCGCGGGCGAAGCCCGCGCGTAGCGAGGTAGTTTTTTTTTTCATCTCCCAGCACTGAAAATTTTTTTGCCAAGTGGTGTCTGTCTGTGAACATTGTTCTAGAATTCATCTTTTAGCACAATATTAGCGACACTGTTTGGACAATTCTATTAAAATTAGGCGTACAAACTGATTTTGTTTCGGGGAATCCTCTCAGAGGATCAGAATTTTCATATAATATCATCGGAAGCTGTTACAACGGGAAAATGTGAAACTTTTGTCACTTTTTAACATGGAATTTCATCTTTGAGCGTTTCAAGCGGACTTTAATAAAATAGTTATTTGCGAATTAAGCAGCGGAAGACACTCACCGGTTCAACATGTGTATGGTCATTAAACCTCAAAACATTTCAGTAAGTGGTTTAGACAAACACCTCCGACATGTGAGGGTGACTGGTTTGTAGCTGAAGAGTTTTTTTCTAAAGTGTGTTCTAAATACAAATGACGTACTGGTAATGATGTAATGAGTTGTTCTAATCTTGTTCTTGGAACTCTTGCTGTTCCAAGCTTGTTCTTAGCAAGTCTTGGTGACGAGAACAAAGACTATCAATGAAATCTTTAGAAATAACCTCTGACAACGACGACGACGACGACGACGATAACAACAACAACAACAAATGACATCGACGACGACGACGACAACAACAACAACAACAACAACAACAACAACAACAACAACAACAACAACAACAACAAAAACAACAACACGAGAACAACAATCACGACAACGAACATGACAACAACAACACCAACAACTACGACGACAACTACAACGACTGGGTTATGATGACATCACCAATGATTTATCAAATGTTCAGTGTCAAGGCTGTTAAAAAATCGTTAAATCCTATTTCTTCACTGATTCTTATGAAATTTTAAAGGTAGGTTTGTTGTCCCCAACTTATTTTCACTCCATACTTTTCCAGAAGAAAAACATAATTTTGGCAGTTAAAAACCGTTAAATTTCAATTCTTCACCGATATTTATGAAATTTTGTGGGTAGGTTCGTTGTCCCCAACTGATTTTCACTCTATACTTTTCCAGAAGAAAGACATAATTTTGGCAGTTAAAAAACGTTAAATTTCAATTCTTCACCTATCTTTATGAAATTTAGTGGGTGGGTCCGTTGTCCCAAACTGAATTTTAAGACATACTTTTCCAGACAAAAAACCTTATTTTTGGCAGTTAAAAACCGTTAAATCTCAATTCTTCATCGATATTTATGAAATTTTGTGGGTAGGTTCGTTGTCCCCAACTGATTTTCACTCCATACTTTTCCAGAAGAAAAACATAATTTTGGCAGTTAAAAACCGTTACATTTAAATTTTCACCTATCTTTATGAAATTTAGTGGGTGGGTCCGTTGTCCCAAACTGAATTTCAAGACAAACTATTCCAGTCAAAAAAACTTATTTTTGGCAGTTAAAAACCGTTAAGTCTCAATTCTACACCGATATTTATGACATTTTGTGGGTAGGTTTGTTGTCAGATTTGACATGATGGCAGAATTGAAAGTGTGAGATATCCTGATGTTTCACAATTTATGCTGCATAATTCAGCCCCATAGGCGCTTGAATTTTAGGTGGAGTTGGGTTTTTTTTCAGCCCAAACCAGTAACCCCCACATGGTTTTCATGTCCCTTTCTGAGAGACTTCAAGAAGTTTCAATTTGACGTCATGATTAGCCTGCCGCATTAGCAAGTATGAAAACACGTCATCGATGACACATTTTAAGACAGAGAGAGAGAGAGAGAGAGAGAGAGAGAGAGAGAGAGAGAGAGAGAGAGAGAGAGAGAGAGAGAGAGAGAGAATCATGTACACACAGATGGACGACTTCGCTTGGGGTATGTACTGCCCGGCAGTACACATCTACTTTATTATTAACTTATTTATTTATTTATTTATCCAAGCGGAGCGCGGGCGGAGCCCGCGCGTAGCGAGGTAGTTTTTTTTTTCATCTCCCAGCACTGAAAATTTTTTTGCCAAGTGGTGTCTGTCTGTGAACATTGTTCTAGAATTCATCTTTTAGCACAATATTAGCGACACTGTTTGGACAATTCTATTAAAATTAGGCGTACAAACTGATATTGTTTCGGGGAATCCTCTCAGAGGATCAGAATTTTCATATAATATCATCGGAAGCTGTTACAACGGGAAAATGTGAAACTTTTGTCACTTTTTAACATGGAATTTCATCTTTGAGCGTTTCAAGCGGACTTTAATAAAATAGTTATTTGCGAATTAAGCAGCGGAAGACACTCACCGGTTCAACATGTGTATGGTCATTAAACCTCAAAACATTTCAGTAAGTGGTTTAGACAAACACCTCCGACATGTGAGGGTGACTGGTTTGTAGCTGAAGAGTTTTTTTCTAAAGTGTGTTCTAAATACAAATGACGTACTGGTAATGATGTAATGAGTTGTTCTAATCTTGTTCTTGGAACTCTTGCTGTTCCAAGCTTGTTCTTAGCAAGTCTTGGTGACGAGAACAAAGACTATCAATGAAATCTTTAGAAATAACCTCTGACAACGACGACGATGACGACGACGACGACGATAACAACAACAACAACAAATGACATCGACGACGACGACGACAACAACAACAACAACAACAACAACAACAACAACAACAACAAAAACAACAACAACAACACGAGAACAACAACAATCACGACAACGAACATGACAACAACAACACCAACAACTACGACGACAACTACAACGACTGGGTTATGATGACATCACCAATGATTTAAAGGCCGTTAAAAAATCGTTAAATCCTATTTCTTCACTGATTCTTATGAAATTTTAAAGGTAGGTTTGTTGTCCCCAACTTATTTTCACTCCATACTTTTCCAGAAGAAAAACATAATTTTGGCAGTTAAAAACCGTTAAATTTCAATTCTTCACCGATATTTATGAAATTGTGTGGGTAGGTTCGTTGTCCCCAACTGATTTTCACTCTATACTTTTCCAGAAGAAAGACATAATTTTGGCAGTTAAAAAACGTTAAATTTCAATTCTTTACCTATCTTTATGAAATTTAGTGGGTGGGTCCGTTGTCCCAAACTGAATTTTAAGACATACTTTTCCAGACAAAAAACCTTATTTTTGGCAGTTAAAAACCGTTAAATCTCAATTCTTCATCGATATTTATGAAATTTTGTGGGTAGGTTCGTTGTCCCCAACTGATTTTCACTCCATACTTTTTCAGAAGAAAAACATAATTTTGGCAGTTAAAAACCGTTACATTTAAATTTTCACCTATCTTTATGAAATTTAGTGGGTGGGTCCGTTGTCCCAAACTGAATTTCAAGACAAACTATTCCAGTCAAAAAAACTTATTTTTGGCAGTTAAAAACCGTTAAGTCTCAATTCTACACCGATATTTATGACATTTTGTGGGTAGGTTTGTTGTCAGATTTGACATGATGGCAGAATTGAAAGTGTGAGATATCCTGATGTTTCACAATTTATGCTGCATAATTCAGCCCCATAGGCGCTTGAATTTTAGGTGGAGTTGGGTTTTTTTTCAGCCCAAACCAGTAACCCCCACATGGTTTTCATGTCCCTTTCTGAGAGACTTCAAGAAGTTTCAATTTGACGTCATGATTAGCCTGCCGCATTAGCAAGTATGAAAACACGTCATCGATGACACATTTTAAGACAGAGAGAGAGAGAGAGAGAGAGAGAGAGAGAGAGAGAGAGAGAGAGAGAGAGAGAGAGAGAGAGAGAGAGAGAGAGAGAGAGAGAGAGAGAGAGAGAGAGAGAATCATGTACACACAGATGGACGACTTCGCTTGGGGTATGTACTGCCCGGCAGTACACATCTACTTAATTTTTTTGTTTGTTTTCAGAATGTTATAAAATAACGTCCCCCGTGCTATTTCACCGTCCCCGCGTGTCCCCGCGTGCAGTTAAACTCTCCCCGCGTGTCCCCGCGTGTCCCCGCGTGTTTTAGACACACCGTCCGTTTTGTCTAAGTTTAATTATTCCACAAACTTTTTTTTCTTGCTGATTGTTTTAAATTCTCGACTTTTCTTGCGACAATGATTATTTTCTCGACTTTTCTTGCGACTGTGATTCCCAAGACTTAGTTAGCCTAGCGCATTAAGCAATGTATCTACATCTATCAGCTTTAGTTTTCCCCTGTTTTCGAAAGCAAACATACACACGATACATATTACGTATGTAGAAGAACTGCAGGACTTGAACAATACGGAGAACTAGAATGTACGAATTACGTATTAATTTGATACAAGAAATGATAATATTAGTTAAGTTATGACAGCGTTTTACCTAAGAATATAAAGATACCAAAATACAACATCACTTTACGATAAAGCAAATCAATTTACAAAACAACTAAAAAGAAAAAAAAGACGGCTATCTTTGAAGGAGGAGGAAGAAATAGCTTAGGGGATAGAGGTATCCGGATTAACCTTTTTTTTTATTATTCCGAATGGAAATGTGACTGAGAAGGAAAAAACCAGACCAGAATTCACACGAGCAGAAATATTGATTTTTTTGTTTACTTGAAAGAAAACATACCTGAAATAATTATGATTCTTTTGAAAAAATCACAAAGGCCAGTTCTTTCTTCGTTATCGATTACCACGCCAAACGCCATGGCAATACTGAATAACACCATTCTGATTCGCATGCGTGTTTATATATAGTCACAGTCGCTCATACAATCCTGAATAAAAAAACAAAGAAACACGCAATTTGTTTTTGATGGCATTGTTATTTGAAATGCCGGGAAGAAATCAATTATCTGAAGTCAACAGACTGGAACTTTTAAACATTTACTGTCGTTTTTGTCGCCATTCTTTAGAACCAGCAACCGTGAAGTGCCAGACTCGAAGTCACGTAAACATTTTGTTAGTTTAGTTGAAAGACAGAGGCTTTTCCACAAGAAATATTTCGCGTGTGCGTGTGTTTGTGTGCAAGGGGGGGGGGGGGGAAGGGGGGTCGTTCGTGTGTTAATTTGCGTGCGTGCGTGCGTGCGTGAGTGTGTGTGTGTGTGTTTGTGTGTGTGTGTGTGAGTGTGTGTGTGAGTGTGTGTGTGTGTGTGTGTGTGTGTGTGTGTGTGTGTGTGTGTGTGTACGTGTGTGTGTGTGTGTGTGTGTGTGTGTGTGTGAGAGAGAGAAAGTGTATGTGTGCGTGTGTACGTGTGTGTGTGTATGTGTTAGTGTGGTGTGTGTGTGTGTGGTGTGTGTGTATGAGAGAGAGAGAGAGAGAGAGAGAGAGAGAGAGAGAGAGAGAGAGAGAGAGAAAGTGTATGTGTGTGCGTGTGCGTGTGCGTGTGTTTGTGTGTGTGTGTGTGCGCTTGATTTGGCGAGTGCTTGATTTAACAAGTGCTTGGGTGCAAACATGCGTGTGTTCTAGTATTCGCGAGTGTGTACGTGTGTATGTTTGCAGTGGGCAGTCACCAGCGTGTGATCAGAAGAGAACCTCCCTTCAGGTGGACATTTGTGTTGGCACTAAGGACGTTTGACGCCAGAACATCATCTGGAAAGCGTATAAAGTCTTGAAATAATCTCACCTGACAAATGTTCGCCTCGTTTCAGTCACTTCTGGATCGGTCTGAAGCAAGCAGACAAGAGTTACAAATGGACAGACGACAGCGTGGCACGGTTCACTGCCTGGGGTCAAGGTCAACCCAACAGCCAAACGGATTGCGTGAGATACAGCGCCAGCGACTTCACCTGGGAGACCCACAACTGTTCCTCCATGCTCTACTTCATGTGTGAAAATGAAGGTGGGTCTGATGATGATAATGATGATGATGATGATGATGATGATGAAAACGACGACGACGACATAATTCACACACAACAGTGAACACAGACAACCCCCCCCCCCCCCTCACCGACCAACTGACAGACAGACAGACAGACAGACATATGTCCTTCTATAACAACGACCACGACGACGACCACGACGACGACCACGACCACGACGACTGTGTTGGTGGTGATGTCGACGACGATGATGACAACAACGACGACATCAACAAGGGTTGACGATAACGTTGATAAAACAGGTAACGACGGAGAGAAAAGAGCAATGTCTTCGATAGCTCACAAAGACACACACACGCACACAGACAGACCGACCGACCGACGGCAGAAAGACAGATTTCATAACGGCCCGATTTTCCTAGACACGCTGCGCTAGTTCCTACACGTGAAGGTGAATAGTGCCAAACAGCTTTTTGTAAAATAACACAGTTCAAAAGGAATTTTAGACAATGTTCTTGGCCTTCGAATCTCTTGGAGAACGGCTTTCTTTACGACGACTCTTTTGTTGTAGCTCGCAGAATTCGGTACAGATCGGAGACACTTCGTCAGTGCTAATAAGGCATCGCTTGAAATGAGCCAATATTGTATCTCAGATGAAAGAGTGCATTTATCTATGATATAAATACCACTGGCGGCAAGACCTTGCATATGCAGTGTGAGCTTGATCTTCCCTCCTAATGGGTAAAACCAATCCGCCGATCGGATATTTACCCGTATGTTCGGACAGATAAAAACAGGCCCACGTGCACTGTAAAAGAGACAGCCAGATAGACGGATAGAGATGTATCCACAAAAACAGACAAACAAACAGACTCAGACAAATTGTTCTAAATAACTTTTCTTCTTGATCACTTTATGGATGTTGCCTACTTTGTTTGTTTTATTTAAAAACGTGCTCCACCTGCAACTCGCCCAGACTAAAGCATTGTCTCAAAACGAAAGTGATAAGAGTTGTCCGTCCCTAACATAGCCCGCGGCGCTGTCGGCGAGTAGTTCCGGTTGTTTTGTTTACGTCCAAATTGGCTGAACGAGAGAAGAAGATTAATGGTGGAGGGAAACGTTACTGTGTCTGCTGTTCAAACTACGCGGGTAAAGACGTTGCAGGGCGGATTATCATGCGGTTCCATTTTGCTAACACAAACCGGAACTACCTGCCGTTCCAGGGACGCAACTCTGTCCGACTATCGCGTTAGTTTCGAGACAGTGCTATACGTTTCTATCCCCCTCAACGTACATATTTTTACATGAGTGGGATATCAGAAGGTATTGTACCTCCAATTTTACGTCAATAAACTTCTCCCAACCTATGACTCATTGTATTTTAGTCAAAACTGTTGCGGTTAAAAAAGAAATCCCTTTTTAAGGAGGAGGCAGGGCGAGCTGGGGCGGGGGTTGAGGTCATACACACACTTGAGCACTTGGTTTAAACATGAGTTTATTTTAACAAAGGTTACAATCATGACATGTATACAAAATACACAGGTAACAGCAACAAGCTAGAAGCTTATAGTGGTGTTCCTGCATGAACAGTACGACGTAAGCACTTGAGCACTTTCCTCAGGCAATCCATTATTTACTGTGTTGTGTGGTTTATGTGGGGTGGACTGAAAAACAACAAACAACAAAGTCAATCGATTTTATTTCTACTTGTGCAAAGAGCCTGCCCTCTGAGTACACGCTGTTTACACTAACAACGGTTCACGGGAAGTGACTCCTTATTCTAATGAGTTAAGGCGCTGCAAGGGAAGCAACTCTTTCGACTTGTGCTGATAGCTTCACCTGGAGTGAAACCGCTGTCCACAAAAGTACTTGTGCGAATAGCGTTTGCCTTCTTACCACTCCTTGTCACAGCTTTTGGCTTCTCTTAGCCACTCTTTGTCGTAGCCTTTGCCTTCCATTAGCCACTCTTTGACGCAGCTTTTGGCTTCTCTTAGCCACTCTTTGACGCAGCTTTTGGCTTCTCTTAGCCACTCTTTGACGCAGCTTTTGGCTTCTCTTATCCACTCTTTGACGCAGCTTTTGGCTTCTCTTAGCCACTCTTTGACGCAGCTTTTGGCTTCTCTTATCCACTCTTTGACGCAGCTTTTGGCTTCTCTTAGCCACTCTTTGACGCAGCTCTTGGCTTCTCTTATCCACTCTTTGACGCAGCTTTGGCTTCTCTTATCCACTCTTTGTCGTTGCAGTGGCCGCACCAAAGGCATCTGGGAGCGAAACTCGGGGAAAAGGACTGCTGATCGGATTCGGCGCCATGTTGGGTCTGTTGCTCTTCGGAATACTGCTGCTTCAGCTGCCCTGCTGCAGATCTAACACGGTCAAGGCCATTGGTCACTTCGGCCTTGGCAGACACTAAGGTCAAGGTTGACTGAAATGAGGTCCAAACGAAATTCTAAATATATTTTGATTTGTTTATTTGTATCATTTTCGTAGTAATTAAGATTTACAACTCTTGTACTTTTGAAAAGAGGTGAAATTGCTGAAAACTGTACCTGTGATTCGGATTTATAACTTTAGTTGTTGTGTTGTTTTATCTTAGTTCTTTTTTTGTTGTTGTGCCTTTGGACATTTTGGTCTACCTAAGGTCAGGGTTGACTGATGAGAGATTGTTGACGACGTAGGAGCCTGTCGTTCGGGTCTTTTTCTCTTTTCTTATACATTTTTTGTAATTGTTTCCCATGCATTCGGCCATTTTGCTTACAGCAACCAACAAGATCAAGGTTGACTGAAATTAGGTCAAGATTATTGATGAAGGAGGACCCTCTGGTTATGGTTAATCGCTGTTTTTATTGTTGTTGTTTGTCGTAATGTTTTTATGTCTAGGTTTGAGCTGACTTATTGTAATTTGTACGCATGTTCGATTTTACGACAAAACAGAAAAAAATATAGAGCATACACAATATGATAGAATCCGAACGCATTAAGACCTTGAATACAACATTAAAGTCACAAATATATAGAATAACATACTTCTTTTTTTAAAGCATGGGATGTAGCATCTCAAAAATAAGAAAAGAACGATTCGTATGTTAACATTTTATTGTATTTCCTATTTTTCATTTCATATAGCTATGTGCGTCGAGGTATGAGTTGATAACCGGAGATAAGGGTATCTTTTAGTTTGTTAGTAAATGGGAATGTAAGTAAATTCCACTAATAAATGTATTTACTAATAAAATACATAAATTACCAGACAATTCGTGTAGTACGTATAACGTACCTCTGATTATAAAAAAAATCGATTTGCTCGTTTTATCTTGTAGCTGGCATCCTATATCGGATGATTCTAGTTTGGTCCACTTCTAAAACTTTGAGATCTAAGATTGAGCGCATCTATACTTAGCTAATTGTTGCGTCCTATTTATCACCATGCACAACCAAAGTAAACTCGCTGATTCGACATTTTTTGGTGCGTATTTAACAGTACTAGAAAATCGTGTGACAACGAAGTCCTTGTGTGATTTGTTTTGTCAATTATGTTGACTAGATTATAGCCATTAGTAGCATGAACTGTTAATTCGCTTCGTCATTTTTCTTCTGTCTGACGTTTGCCTCATGCTGACTAAACCCATTGTGCGAATTGCTTTGGCCGCACCAAAGGCATCTGGGGGAGAAACTATGGCAACGGGACTGCTGATTGCATTCGGCGCCATGTTGAGTCTGCTGCTCTTCAAAATACTGCTTCAACAACTCAATACATTGAGTTGAGAATGCCAAATTCAAAAATCAAAAGGGTATAAAACACGCCAGTCTCTTCCAAATGTAACAAAGTCGTGGCACACAAAATATTCAGATTTGTACCTGGAAATTGGATTCATTCGAAAATATCACAGATCGAGAAGTTCCATCTCTTCAGCATGAAAGTAGAACCACGCTCGATTTTGATAAAGCAAGTGTCTAACTCAGAATTGTTGTTTTCAATCACAGATTTGCATCACATGCAACATAATCAAGTGGATCTCTTCATCTACCGTTAGGTAACTTAATTGATATGGAATTTTAAACTGACATTTCTAACATCCAATATAGTACGGTCTAGTTTATGACTGTCGAACAAAACTACTGACCAATCAGTGACGGTGTAGCCTATAGTGGGGTTCTCCTGTTAGGCGCGTGTTGAATAGACCATGTTCGGAAATAACGTGTTTGTTAAAGAGTGAATATTCTTGCGTTTTTGAGGCATACTTTCACACGTGACATTACAGCCAGTCACTATCGAGGGGTGTGTCTGACACACGTGGACAAGGAGCACGTGTTGACATGTTGCCTCAATAAAAGCAAGAGTGTTAACTCTTTTCACAACCCATACAAAGCGCGTTATTTCCGGAGTTCGTGTAATGGCTGGTCCTTGTTCGACTTTTTTGTTTGTTTGTTTGTGTGTTTGCTTAACGCCCAGCCGACCACGAAGGGCCATATCAGGGCGGTGCTGCTTTGACATATAACGTGCGCCACACACAAGACAGAAGTCGCAGCACAGGCTTCATGTCTCACCCAGTCACATTATTCTGACACCGGACCAACCAGTCCTAGCACTAACCCCATAATGCCAGACGCCAGGTGGAGCAGCCACTAGATTGCCAATTTTAAAGTCTTAAGTATGACCCGGCCGGGGTTCGAACCCACGACCTCCCGATCACGGGGCGGACGCCTTTCCTCTAGGCCAACCGTGCCGGTACCTTGTTCGACTCAAGTTTTCACTGCTGATACATGTTTGTGTTGAACGCATCATCTACGTGATCCACTTTATTATATAGCAGTACTAGATGATTACCCGCTTCGCCGGGTACCGGCTTCGCCGGGAAGAAGTATAGAGCTGAATACCAGGCTGCGCCTGGGACCCGGCTTGGCCGGGTGTACGCCGGCTTTGCCGGCGCACCGCACGGAGGAAGGGAGATAATCGCGGCTGAAAACACTGGAGAAGATAAGGAAGAGTTACTGGTAGTGGATCCAGACAAAAAAACAAAATCGGTTCAGCGCTGCGAGCTAAGAGCACTTGTTGGAATATCTCATCGATGAGGTTGTGTCCGGGGTGTAGCTGAATACGGTGTCCAAATTTGAAAAAGATCCACCGAGAACTTTGGCCGTGCATCGCGAACAGACAGACAGACAGACAGACACTAGTCGTATATATTATATAGCAGTATGTATCAATGTTTATTTGCACTGTGTTTACTTATGAATCTTATTTTGTTAATCTGTTTAA
>NC_090254.1:42389557-42402057 GCF_037325665.1 Littorina saxatilis | reverse complement strand
GGAGTAACGAGCTGATCCCATATAAAACGACACTGTATTATATATTTTACAATGTACAAAACACAAATTTGATTAAGAAAATATTAAATAGCGGCCCAGTTCTAAATCATTTGGAACTGTGGCCATTTTTCTTCTACTGTACTCTTTGCTACACGCACCATTCTGCCAAATACGAACATTCTGTAATGATTCATAATAATTATTGCCTAGCTGGTACAAATAAACTTGTTCATGGAGAGATAGATGAAACAGCTGAATACCTGATTATTTGAATCTGCGGCCATGTATAGTTTTAAATAATTATGTCAAGTTCTCTACTACCCACACTGTTTCGCGTTATGCGAGCATTCTGTAATGATTCATATTTTGCTTTGGAAATTCTGAACAAGGAGAAATAAGAAAGTAATTTGAGCGAACGCAGATATTGCACACATTTATCACAATCATGTTGACACAGTGCGTGTGACACAGGGCTCCCCATAGTGCGCGTCCCCGCGTCCTATACGCACTATAGAAGCCGAAAACACGTACTAGAAATATATGAAGAGGGTCCCTGGACGCACTAGATTTTAAAAGAGCGGGTCCTGGGACGCACTAAATTTCCTTTATCGTGCGTACCATAGATACCATTTTTAGACTGCAATCGACACTTCGCAGTACACTATACGTCACCACAATGTTTGATAAGTACACTGGGACTTTTCGGCTTTTGGACCCTCGGGACCCTCTAAAATACTGCAGTGGGGGTCCATGGACCCTCTAAAATTTAAAAGTAGGATCCCGGGACGCACTAGGAGAGGCGTCCGTGGGGAGCACTGTGACATAATAGTTGACTGAAGATGTTAGCCCCAGAGACCCAAGATTTTTGTTCTGACTGGCATACAAACCTAGCTCCTTGGCTGTAGGAAGAATGAAACTAAGAAATACAATGACAAAACACAACATACAAGCTACAACAACTGACCCAAAACGGAGAACATCAACACCGGGGGAGGCAACCATTTTGTTGCACATCAAAAGGCATCATAAAGCGGTTGTTTCCCTTTTCTGAGTATATTTGTTTGATGATAGCAAAGTACGTACCTAATACGTATTATGGCAGTCAACCGGTCAACTATTGGCGTACCCTGTGTGAAAATACTCATTCATTATCCATTTTCATATGAAGAAATCAAACTTCGCCATTCTAGTGAGGAACAGCTCCTGCAACGTGTGTGATACCAAACGCCCAAACCCGACTTTCGGTCCCATTTTGTGCACAAGGGAGGTGAGTGCTTACAAAGTAGTGGAGGGTACTAGTGGTAAATATTATCTTTAGTGTTTGATAAATGGCATATTTTATTTTCAGTGATAAAACAGTAAACAATGGCTGTTATACAAATCAAGAAGAGCGAGTACGGTGGGGTGTCTTCTTTTGCAGGGGAACTAAACGCTCCTGGCTTGAGCGGAAGAACCGCAGTTATAGTTCCTTTGTCTTACACGTGAAACAGGGGAAAAAAGAAGAACATTTCATGTGGGTATTGCAGGTGCACTTATTGATTTTAGTCACCAATGACCCAGTTGGCCTCTGAGGGTAACAAATATATCCAAAAAAAGACGCGTAAGGCAAAATTACTACATTTAGTCAATCTGTCGAACTCACAGAATGAAACTGACCGCACTGCATTTTTTTCTCTCGCGATGACAACGCAGTAAAATCGACAAGCCAGTATAGCGTAATAGCGTTTGCGCTTAGCAGGATAGCGAGCTTTTTTGTATCTCTATTCTTTTTAACTTTCTGAGCTTGGTTTTAATCCAAACATAACATATCTTTATGTTTTTTTAATCAGGAACTGACAATGAAAAGGATGAAAATGTTTTTAAAGCGATTTCTGAAATTTTAATTTTAATTAGAATTTTCATAGTTTACATTTTTGGAGCTTGTTTTAATCTAAATATAAAATATTTATATGTTTTTGAAATCAGGAAATAATAACAAATAAGGTGAAATAAATGTTTGATCGATTGCTAAAACTTTAATTTTAATTGCAAGTTTCAGATTTTTAATGACCAAACTCATTAATTATTTTGTTAAGCCGCCATGCTGAAATGCAATACCAAAGTCCGGGCTACGTCGAAGATTACTTAACCATAATGTCAAGCTATTTGATCAAAAACTGAGGGTGTGACAGTGCCGCCTCAATTTTCACACAAAACCGGATATGACGTCATCAAATACATTTATCGAAAAAAAGAAAAAAATGGTCTGGGGATATTGTAACCATCTCATGGGAAGTTTTATAAAAATCGGTCCATTAGTTTTCTTGGAAACGCTCTACACATACACACACACGCACACACATACACCACGACCCTCGTCTTGATTCCCCGTCTATGTTAAAACATTTAGTCATAACTTGACTAAATGTAAAAATGACAAAATAATTAAAATGTCAAAAGGTATGGAAACCACCTTTGACATAAAAAAACAACTCACACTTCACAACAATTCAACAGAGTAACCCATTGAATTCAGATCAGTTTGTACACACACACACAGACACATCATCACGTTACATGAAAAAAGCCAAACTGGAATGTAAGAGACACTGAAGGGAAATTAGAACACATCCAAATAAAATATGTATACAGTCGATGCCGCTTAACATCAAGAAAATGGTGCTTGCTTTGAACCGTCATCTCCTTGACCCAAATTGGCTCCTGGTGGTGAGTTATAAACCTTGAATCCTTGAATTTTATTCTCTGTCTCTACGGACCTACCTTAACTCATTGTCTCCCAGGTACGGATATATTCGTATCCACTCATATGCCTCTGTCTGACCAGGTATGGATATAATTATCCGCTCAGACTGTTGGCTTCAGGCGCTTCCTGTAACGTCAATCTAACGCCTGCATTTCAGCGTGTTGGTACACAGTTTCTACGCAGTTACTACAATTCTGAGTGACCTGCTGCAGCACAGCTGGTCTCGGCTAAAAATAAAATTGGTCAACATAGGTGGGGTAGAAAGTGTTAAGACTGATACATCACTTGACAACATCAGACGTGGTTCTTGCAAGCTAATGTCTCTTTGTTTGCTTATAGTAGCGTAGTATCCAACACGAAAAATGCTCTTATTCTGTACGAAACCCACCACGGATTCTAATGATTCACAGCATGGTTTGCACGAGATTTAAAGCATCCGTATGCGACGTCGACTGTATAATGATATTGCAAGCAATGACATCGTAAAAGTTCACTTCCCAAGACTGTAAGGCAATTGAGACATATTGGCATGACATTGATGGACAAAACATTCAGACAAATTGCACATCAATGCAAAAATATAAATTTTTGAAAATGTTACGAAAAAGTAAAAACTGGAAACGTCCACTTGTGAGTATTTTCATATGCAGTCAAATATAATTTAAAGTTCAGAATAGGGTGCTCACTGACACTCAAGACTGGACACACAGTTAAATACATCCGCTCACTTGCTGGTATTTGCAAAATCGTGCACAAACAAAAAGGTGCATGAACTTTGGTGAATATAATAACACACAAAAAGGGTTTCATGAAAATTGTGATCAAGCATTTTCCCCAAAAAAGGTTAATAAATTATTTTTAAAATGGAGGTAAATTATTAAGAGAGTCTGCTATAAGGTTATCGCCTCCTAGGACGTGTCTGTCTGACACTCGTTTTGTTGAGAGAGAGAGAGAGAGAGAGAGAGAGAGAGAGAGAGAGAGAGAGAGAGAGAGAGAGAGAGAGAGAGAGAGAGAGACACACACACACACACACACACACACACACGCACACAGACACACACACTCACACACACACACACACACACACACACACACACACACACACACACACACACACACACACACACATACACACACAACCTCACTATGCAACATTCGAAAACGTAAAATTCAGAATGAAACATGAATATCCAACAAAAATAAAGTATTAAACAAAACCCTTCTTTGAATAATGCATAACCATATGCTTGTCAATGTGTGTAGCCTAAGCCATAAGTACAAACTGTGCGATTTGCGTGCGCGTGTGTGTTTATACTTGCATGCGTGAATGCTTGTTTGATTATAACAGTCTCTTCTTGTCGATAATAGCAATCGAGACTTACAGCGTCTTCAATGGTGGTCATAGCATGACAAATTATACAGAAAGGACAAACAAAACACTCGTTTGGGGTATCATCTTATAACATCGTCACCCATGTAACAAAATAACGCATTGTGAGCGTTTCTGGCAGAAGCAAAGTTATCCAAGTCAAAAGCGAATGCATACCAGAACTCCTGAAAACAACAACAACAACAGCAACAACAACAACAACAACAACAACAGCAACAACAACAACAACAACAGCAAAAGCAAAACAACAAAAACTGCGCCACAACAATAAAAACATAGAGAAATCCTGATAGTTGAAGAACTCCCCCACCTCCCCCCCACCCCACCCCCAACCCCCACCCTCTCCCATCCCATCCTCGTCATCCAATCTGTTTTTGGATAAATAAACAAATACATCTAAAAAAAAAAGAAAATACATGCTATGAAATGAAGGTCAACAGTCGAGTCTCCCTCCTTGGTCATGGCCTTGTGTTTTGCTGATTCGCCGGAAGGTGACGTCATTGAACTTCCGGCAATTAGGCATGCAGGGTAATGACTTCTCAAAGCCCTCCTTGTCGAGAAGCCAGTAGGTCTCCATCTGACCTTTGCCCTGTTAAAAGAAACACACAACTAGAATTAGATCTAAGAGACAAAGGGAGGTAAAGGCGCTAAATAGAGACATCGACAGTAAGTGAGTGTGTGTGTGTGTGTGTGTGTGTGTGTGTGTGTGTGTGTGTGCGTGTGTGTGTGTTTGTTTGTGTGTGTGTGTGTTTTGTGTGTTTGTGTGTGTGTGTGTGTGTTTGTATGTGTGTGTGTGTGTGTGTGTGTGTGTGTGTGTGTGTGGATGTGTGTGTGTGTGTGTGTGTGTGTGTGTGTGTGTGTGTGTGGATGTGTGTGTGTGTGTGTGTGTTTGTGTGCCATGAGAGACTGCTTAGGATTTTTAGATGTGTTTCAGTGCAACCCTCAATTCTTAGTAAAGGTGATACGGTTTAGTGTTGTTAGTTTTAAGTGCAATTCTTAACTCTTAATGTCTGTATTCGCCTGACACGGCATGACAATGTTCCTTGTTATTATAAGGGCAGTAACATTTTGAGTCTTGAGAAAGAAAATTCACATTGCGAATAAGAAACTATTAATCTGCTGGTCTGAAGAGAGGCCGGCCGCGCAACAGCTGGAGACGAGACACTGAAGCAGAGATCAACAGGCAGGGGAAGACCTGGAGCCAGATCGAAAGGGCAGCCCAGGACCGTGTCGGATGGAGAATTGTCGTCGATGGCCTATGCTCCCCCGGGGGTTCATAATGGCCTAAGTAAGTAAGTAATCTGCTGGTCTAGTTTCTTTACCGTCCCCCTCCCCCTCCCCATCCTGCACAAAAACAACCCTACTTATTACCCAACATTAACAACGACGGGCGGGGATGTAGCTCAGTCGGTAGGGCGGGGATGTAGCTCAGTCGGTAGGGCGGGGATGTAGCTCAGTCGGTAGGGCGGGAATGTAGCTCAGTCGGTAGGGCGGGGATGTAGCTCAGTCGGTAGGGCGGGGATGTAGCTCAGTCGGTAGGGCGGGGATGTAGCTCAGTCGGTAGGGCGGGGATGTAGCTTAGTCAGTAGCTCGCTGAATTTGTATCCAGTTGGCCGCTGTCAGCGTGAGTTCGTCCCCACGTTCGGCGAGAGATTTATCTCCCAGAGTCAACTTTGTGTGCAGACTCTCCTCGGTGTCCGAACACCCCCGTGTGTACACGCAAGCACAAGACCAAGTGCGCACAACAAGATCCTGTAATCCATGTCAGAGTTCGGTGGGTTATAGAAACACGAAAATACCCAGCATGCTTCCTCCGAAAACGGCGTATGGCTGCCTAAATGGCGGGGTAAAAACGGTCATACACGTAAAATTCCCCTCGTGCAAAAAACACGAGTGTACGTGGGAGTTTCAGCCCTCGAACGAAGAAGAAGAAGAAGAAGAAGAAACAACGACCATCTTATCTAACTGGGATCACACTTGGATCATTTTTAGAGATTCATACATCCTGGAACGTTTCAAATAAGTAGCGTAAAACCGTCTTTAAAAAAAAATTAAAAAGCCGTCAGAAACCACAAACAAGGAAAGAAGATGTTATAATGGAGGAGCAGAGAAACACAACATGTGCGCCTACCTTTATTTCTATGAAACCCCTAGGTTCCATTGTGAAGTCTACGTCCATAGACAAAATGGCATGGTAAGTACCGCGGCTCACCTGAATTTTATCCGCTGGAACAAATATAAATAATGTTTAAATAAAAGTTCATTGAGAAAAAAAGAGAAGACAGAGATATACAGATAGATAAATAGATAGATAGATAGATAGATAGATAGTTAGATAGATAGATAGTGTGTGTGTGTGTGTATGTGTGTGTGTGTGTGTGTGTGTGTGTGTGCGTGCGTGCGTGCGTGTGTGTGTGCGTGCGTGCGCGCGTGAGTGTGTGTGGGTGTGGGTGTGCGTGCGTGCGTACGTGCGTGTAAGAGAGAGAGAGAGGGAGAGAGATAAAGAGAGAGAGAGAGAGAGAGAGAGAGAGAGAGAGAGAGAAAGACAGAGAAAGAGAGAGAGACAGACACAGAGACAGAGACAGAAAGAGAAAAGCATGACCACCCAGTGCCATATCTCACCAGCTTCAGTCTATGAAATTCCCCCTCCCCAGCTCCCCCATCCCAGCCCCAATTCCATCTCCCTCTACGACCTTCCATTTAGAAATAACTACTCCGGCTCTGTCTGCCCATTGTAGACAGCGCTCTTCTTCTCCTCTCCTTATCTGTGTTGTGTCGGCTCTGTCTGGCCATTGTAGACAGCGCTCTTCTTCTCCTCTCCTTATCTGTGTTGTGTCGGCTCTGTCTGCCCATTGTAGACAGCGCTCTTCTTCTCCTCTCCTTATCTGTGTTGTGTCGGCTCTGTCTGGCCATTGTAGACAGCGCTCTTCTTCTCCTCTCCTTATCTGTGTTGTGTCGGCTCTGTCTGGCCATTGTAGACAGCGCTCTTCTTCTCCTCTCCTTATCTGTGTTGTGTCGGCTCTGTCTGCCCTGGGTAGACAGCGCTCTTCTTCTCCTCTCCTTATCTGTGTTGTGTCGGCTCTGTCTGGCCTGTGTAGACAGCGCTCTTCTTCTCCTCTCCTTATCTGTGTTGTGTCGGCTCTGTCTGCCCTGTGTAGACAGCGCTCTTCTTCTCCTCTCCTTATCTGTGTTGTGTCGGCTCTGTCTGCCCTGTGTAGACAGCGCTCTTCTTCTCCTCTCCTTATCTGTGTTGTGTCGGCTCTGTCTGCCCTGTGTAGACAGCGCTCTTCTTCTCCTCTCCTTATCTGTGTTGTGTCGGCTCTGTCTGCCCATTGTAGACAGCGCTCTTCTTCTCCTCTCCTTATCTGTGTTGTGTCGGTTCCAACCGTTTGCCTCAGCGTATTTCTTCCGTGCAACCTGTCTCGTGCATGTGCCCTTCCGCCCACTCTGTTATACCCCCATTCCACACAACCGTTTTAGCTTCCAATCCCAGCCGTCCTGAGGACGGCTGCCACAACAATGAGACGCTGCGCAAACGGCCGTTTTTGTCATCTTTGAGCAGCGTTTGTCCATTGTGGCAGCTGTCACGGAAGCTAGAACGGATGTGTGGAATGCGGGTATGACAAATCAGTGTGTGAGAGCGCTAGCGTTGCGTTATCCTTGCGTTAAGTTCCATGAACGATCCATGAGTACCGTTGCCGATGTGTTAAGGTTTCATTACCGTTCATTTTGAACGGGCGGGGAATGGGTAACATTTTGAACATGCAGCCCGAACTCACCCGTCCGAACTGCTCCTACCGTTCAAAGGAGTTCCGTTAACGTCCATTGGTGTTCCATTAAGGTCCCCTCCCCATCCCTCCCATTCCCGTGCCGTTCCTTGGTCGCTACGGGAACGGGACCTAGAACGGATGTGTGGAATGGGGGTATTCCTGTCTTTATAGTATCATTTCTTCCGCCTTAAACTCTTTATTTGGCCCAAGGTTGTCAGGCTTCTATTTCAGGTCAAATACAGCTGTTGGAAAAGACCACACAAGAAATGTTCGTATGCATATAACTTAAAACTATAGTCTTTAAAACGACCCTGACACCTATGACGTTTTCTTGCAGCGCAGTGGTCTGCCGAATCAGGAAGTGTAATTTATACGAACGTATCGCATTTCTTCTTGCACGAGGAATGTTATTGAAATAATTGCATTATCGCTTTCTCAGTATGAACACATTACAAGACAGAAACCAAATAAATATCGGTCTGTGACACCGACAAATATCAGTAAAATATACCGCGTTTTTATTTGCTGGTTAAAAAATACATGACACTTTTTTTCTGGTTCGATGCATGGTACAAATGTCAACTCATGTTTTAAACAAAGACAAATATTGGCGTGATAGGAACTGTCTGGAGATCTTTTCTTCGATTTGCTTTGATCTGTGATGTCCTTCAAGTCTAGTATTGCTGATCTGGGAGAAACCTCCAGTTCATTTTGATTTGTTTTGTGGTCACAGTTATATATACTTTTTCTTGCCTTAAGTGATCGATTTGCTGCGTAAGTTTATGGAATTATGTAGAAGAGTGTAACAATTAAACGTGCAATTAAATATTACGCATTTGAATCCATTACCTTAAATAACCATCGATGTTAATGTCCGTCGATCGGGTTAGATAATCATTCATTCACTCTTTCCTGGTAATAGTTGACATGAAAAAATAGTTTTATTTTGTAATCCTTTTTTTCTATAGAAGGCTTTCGAAAACTACAAATTTATGGTATGTTTTCCGTCAAAGGAAGTTTATCATAGCACACTGCATCTGGTTTAAACAAAACTTTATTCAATTATTATTATGACAAAAACAATACATAGTTTTTAGGATAACTAACTCAAGCATATAATGCTTATTTCAAGTAATCCTGCATGCTATGTACATAACAAAGGTTAGGCCACCAAAAATAAGTTGTATGTTTCTGGTCACCCGACCCTACCTAGTTTTTTCCCGCCGACCCTAGATTTTTTTTATTGCATTTGCAAAAATAAAGCCCAAAAAATGCGTCAAAACGAAAGTAACAGACGGCAGACGACACAAGGGGGATAACCCCGGATCCCTTTTGTCTCATTTGTTTTGTAATGTGTTGTCTTTCTCTTTGTATAGTAAGTCCAGTCTCTTTGCGTCACTGTATAGTTATTTTATACCCTGACCAAAAAAACAAAAAAACAAAAAAAAATCCCTACCTACCTACCCTATTTTTTGTAGCCATGTTACCAGAAACATACAACTTTTTTTGTTGGCCTTAACACTGCATCTCATATATTCACATGAGACAGACAGACACACCTACAGACAGACACACAGAGAGACAAACAGACAGATAGATAGATACACAAACAGACAGATAGATCACCCTGACAAGCATTATGTGTCCTACGTTCTACGTTTGAATCATGTGTACAACATTTTCTCCGTTGTCCATCTCTCTCTTGATTTCTTTATATCCCATCCTTGCCTATCCGTTTTCTTGCAGGACAAAAAAAAGATGCTAGAATTATCTTAAAACTGATGCCCTGTGTAATAAAGTGCATCTTGTCTTATATGTGACACAGGCCAGAAAGAATTCTGATCGATATATTACCGATAATGTCACGCAATGTCAGATTCCATCTGTGTGGATTGTTTCTTCACTAGCCAAGAGTCCTTTGCGTGGTATTTGTTCGCTGTCGTGTTGGCATAGCGCGAGTGTTCATCAGTGTCTGTTCAAACACAATTTAATCTGATGGCCAATTATTTGCGTACCCTTATTTTGTTATTTTAGCGGGGCGATTTGCATCCCTTTGTTTGAATCACGTGATGTTTACTGCATCTGTTGTTCGTGTTTGGTGAAATTGGGGCTAGGTCAAAGAGTGTATGTCTGAATTTACAGTGGTTGTATTGGTTTATTGTACATAGACTGAGTATCACATCAGTGATGGATGTTCCATATGTTGTATTCATCCTTCCAGGCCATGTATTCTTAGCGATATTTTGATCAATGGTCTTCATCTCTTTGGCAGCCATTGTGTGACCAGCGTTTGGTCATTCCGTGAATATCAATAAAAGGGAGAGAGGGTGTTGGGAGAGTGGAGAGAGAGGTGTAGAAAGTTAGAGACAGAGAGAGGGAAATATAGAGCTGGAGAGAGAGAGAGAGAGAGAGAGAGAGAGAGAGAGACAGAGAAAGAGACAGACAGAGAGAGACAGAGACAGAGAGACAGAGACAGACAGAGAGAGAGAGAGAGAGAGAGAGACAGAGAGAGAGACAGAGAGAGAGAGACAGACAGAGAGAGAGAGAGAGAGAGAGAGACAGAGAGAGAGAGAGACAGACAGACAGACAGAGAGAAAATGACAGAGAGAGAGAGAGAGAGACAGACAGAGAGACAGAGACAGAGAAAGACAGAGACAGAGAGAGAGAGACAGAGACAAAGCGACAGAGAGAGACAGACAGAGGGAGCGGAGGTGGGGGGGGGGGGGAGGGACTCTGCAAAGCAATCTTATAGAACGTAAAGATACAAACAACGGAGAACAATTCAGAAGTTCATCCTCTTCTTCATTTTATTGCTGGTGCACACTACCCCTCAACGAGACAAGGGCAGAGACATTACAGTATCCCAGGAGAGACATTACAGTATCCCAGGAGAGACATTACAGTATCCCAGGAGAGACACAAGAAGGAATAAGGATCTCAGACAGCTAGACACGGAGCTGGGAGTTCAATGTTTCAGACAGAACCGATGGCAGATACAAGAGGCAAGAACAACTCCTCTAGAAACCCCGTTGGGGGTACACAAACGGGGATAGTAAGAATGGGAGTAATGTCAGTTATATGGAGAAACGGTCAAATACAAAGATACCTTACTTCTGGTGTAAGCTACAGTCGAACCTGCCATGGAGACCACCTGTCCATAAAGACCACCTGTCCATAAAGACCAACTGTCCGTAAAGACCACCTGTCCGTAAAGACCACCTGCCCATTAAGACCACCCCAAAGGATCCCCGACGGTTTTTACGACTATATAAATCACCTGTCTAAAGAGACCACCTGTCTAAAGAGACCACCTGTCCAAAGAGACCACCTGTCCAAAGAGACCACCTGTCCAAAGAGACCATCTGTCCAAAGAGACCACCTGTCTAAAGAGACCACCTGTCCAAAGAGACCACCTGTCTAAAGAGACCACCTGTCCAAAGAGACCACCTGTCTAAAGAGACCACCTGTCTAAAGAGACCACTTTTGCTCAGTCCCTTGGATGGTCTCTTTAGACAGGTTCGACTGTACCATGTAAATCTCCACAAACGGGCGCAATGGCCTAGTGGATAAGACGCCGTGTGAAGTCAAAGACTGACCAACACTCACATTTAATCGGCTGGCCAAATTTGTGTGCGTTCAATAGTAAAAATAGATGGAATTAGAACTCAAATGCATGGGTACATCAATGTTACTCATATTTTTGACGAAAATATGACATTTGACACAGTTCCTGACAAAATCAAAACATATTAAACTGATTCTATCAAGATAAGTTTTGTGTGAATATTTGTCTGTTCACTTAAAAGACCGTTGGGTCGAAATATCTGTGAATGTATCGTTTTGTCAACAACAAACGTTCCAACAACCTACCGTTCTTGTTTTTTTGATTTTACAGTTCTCGACAGACATTGTTCACATCGTAAAAGGCTGCATGCTAGTTTTCCCCGCGAAAGCCTAGACCAATCCAAGGTGATTTCGAGATAGTTTACACGAAAAGAAAGGCAAATATATATATATCTCTTGGGACAAGTTAGTCGGAGCGCTTTTCCCCATAGGAAGGAAGGAGCGAGAACACTTCGCACTACATTGCCAGACGTTATTGATTTCATGGTAAAGAGGACAGGGTCAAGAAAATGATAGTCTTCTGTTATTGAACTGCTCTTGCTGAGGGTCTTTGGAAGGAAAGATCTTTCCCAAGGTTTTCCTTATTTCAGCCCGAAGTTGACTTCGCGGAATCTTTTTACCGACATTTCAGTGCCAAAGTTTCGTGCGGCAAGCTTCGCGAAGCCGTCTTGGCCCAATGAATACCATGCTTTACTACAAGTTCAACAACAACAACAACACAATAGGTGTTGTGTGTCTTGTTGGTCGACTTAAAAAGACCGATAGCTTGACATTACGGAGATTTAAGAAACGAAACGTTGGGACGTTTCGTTTTGAAGTTGTGGTAAACGTCATTATTTCGGGGGTCTCTCGCTGGAAAGGTGAAGGTCAACTGAAACGGAACGTGGAACGTCAAAACGCAGTCACGTTTTCCACCCCCAAAAAACGAACAATATTTCGTCAACTTTTGTGAGTATTTTTGCACACTAACAGT
>NC_090254.1:42369557-42384557 GCF_037325665.1 Littorina saxatilis | reverse complement strand
ACACACACACACACACAGAGAAGCCGTATATATATATATATATGTATATCTATATCTATATAGATATAGGTGAATCTCTCTCTCTCTCTCTCTCTCTCTCTCTCTCTCTCTCTCTCTCTCTCTCTCTCTCTCTCTCTCTCGCTCTCTCTCGGGGTGGAAGATGAATACCGTCTCTGGGTCTGCACATGAAGTTGACCCGTGTCCGTCCCGGCCGGGATTTGAACCAGCGACCTTTCGATCACAATAAGTCCAGTGCTCTACCACCTAAGCTACCCGGGCCCCTGTAAATTATCTGTTTCCAATAACATTTTTATACTGACTGTCACTCCTCATCAGTCATCGGAGACATCGCTTCGAACCATACTACCGTATACGCTGTCAGTACACACAGTAAACGTTCCCCTACTGTTCAGCAAGAAAACATACATACGTTATGTCTGTTAGACTTATACCGAGGTGCAATGGGTGATTTTTCGCGTGGCTATAAATTGATTCGACCTTTTCACTTTGACAGTAAGAACAACTTACGGGTGCAAGGGAAGCGTTCTGGACAGCGCAGTGACATTCTAAAAATAGTAACGTAGAAACGGGAATATGGATTGAAGCCACACGAAGGAAGGGAGATAAACGCAAAACACTGGAGAAGATAAGGAAGAGTTACTGGGAATGGTGAAATGAACAGAAAAATCAAAATCGGTTCAGCGCTGCGCGCTGAGAGCACGTGTTGAAATATCTCATCGATGATATTGTGTCCGGGGTGTATCTGAATACGGTGTCCAAATTTGAAAAAGATCCACCGAGAACTTTGGCGTTGTGATGTGGTCTAGCGGCTTTGGTGTGTCGGTATGGGGGCCCGGGTAGCTGAGGTGGAACCAAAATCGGTTCAGCGCTGCGCGCTGAGAGCACGTATTGAAATATCTCATCGACCAGATTTTGTCCGGGGTGTATCTGAATATGGACACCAAATTTGAAGCAGATCCATCGAGAACTTTGGCCGTGCATGGCGAATACACACATACACAGACAGACAGACAGACAGACACACAGACACAAGTCGTATATATATATATAGATTTATATGTTTTTGGAATCAGAACATGATGAAGAATAAAATAAAAGTAATTTTGGATCGTTTTATAAAAAAATAATTTTAATTACAATTTTCAGATTTTTAATGACCAAAGTCATTAATTAATTTTTAAGCCTACATGCTGAAATGCAATACCGAAGTCCGGCCTTCGTCGAAGATTGCTTGGCCAAAATTTCAATCAATTTGATTGAAAAATGAAGGTGTGACAGTGCCGCCTCAACTTTTACAAAAAGCCGGATATGACGTCATAAAAGACATTTATAGAACAAATGAAAAAATTATCTGGGGATTTCATACCCAGGAACTCTCATGTAAAATTTCATAAAGATCGGTCCAGTAGTTTACTCTGAATCGCTCTACACACACACACGCACAGACAGACACACAGACATACACACACACACACACACACACACACACACACACACACAAACACCACACACACATGCATACACACACACACACACAGACGCACAAACACACACACAAACACCACACACACACACACATAAGATGCCTCGCTACTGTCTATTTAGTCAAAACTTGACCAAATGTAAAAATACTAAAAACATGTGCAGACTTCGAAATTAAACTAATGAATGAAATTTTTAAAAATATAGAGGAACTGTCATGGAATTAAAAACAAGTCGCGTAAGGCGAAAATACAACATTTAGTCAAGTAGCTGTCGAACTCACAGAATGAAACTGAACGCAATGCAACGCAGCAAGACCGTATACTCGTAGCATCGTCAGTCCACCGCTCACGGCATAGGCAGTGAAATTGACAAGAAGAGCGGGGTAGCAGTTGCGCTGGGAAGGATAGCACGCTTTTCTGTACCTCTCTTCGTTTTAACTTTCTGAGCGTGTTTTTAATCCAAACATATCATATCTATATGTTTTTGGAATCAGGAACCGACAAGGAATAAGATGAAAGTGTTTTTAAATTGATTTCGAAAATTTAATTTTGATAATAATTTTTATATATTTAATTTTCAGAGCTTGTTTTTAATCCAAATATAACATATTTATATGTTTTTGGAATCAGCAAATGATGGAGAATAAGATGAACGTAAATTTGGATAGTTTTATAAAAACAATTTTTTTTTACAATTTTCAGATTTTTAATGACCAAAGTCATTAATTAAATTTTAAGCCACCAAGCTGAAATGCAATACCGAAGTCCGGGCTTCGTCGAACATTACTTGACCAAAATTTCAACCAATTTGGTTAAAAAATGAGGGCGTGACAGTGCCGCCTCAACTTTCACGAAAAGCCGGATATGACGTCATCAAAGACATTTATCAAAAAAATGAAAAAAACGTATGGGGATATCAATCCCAGGAACTCTCATGTCAAATTTCATAAAGATCGGTCCAGTAGTTTGGTCTGAATCGCTCTACACGCACGCACGCACACACACACACACACACACACACACACACATTCACCACGACCCTCGTCTCGATTCCCCCCTCTATGTTAAAACATTTAGTCATAACTTGACTAAATGTAAAAAGCGTTAAATTGGAACACATGCCGAAAATTTAAACAAAAAATTAAAAATAGAATCATTGAACAAAATGCAAAACAAACACAAACAGACAAACACACACACTGAATACAAAACACACTACAAAACACTTACCAGAAGAAACCATATAAGCATCACCAATTGTCTCCACTTTGTACACGTCATAAATCTCCAAACGAGCATCAAAGCACGAGTACAACGTGTTCAAAAGGGACACCACTTCCAAAGGCGAACAGGAAGCGGAAATAGTCGTGAAACCCACAACATCCGAGAAAAAGATCGTGACATCATCGTAACTCTCAGCGGACACGTTCTTGTTCTGCTTCAGCTGAGTCGCCACGGCTTCAGGGAGCATTTGATACAACAAGAACTCCGCTCTCTTCCTCTCCCTGTTCAGCTCCCTAGTCTGTTCGGACAGCGTGTTGGCGTAGCGCTGGATGTCGGACACCATGGCTCTCACGGACACGAGGATGAGGGGGCAGAGGAGCGTGATAGCCACGAGCAGGGAGATGCTGAGGATGAGCTCCTGGTTGTCTCGGCTCAAGGCGACGCTGACGTTGCCCAGAATCTCCTCAGCCAGCTCCTCCTGAACGGCGAACATGGTGTCGAGGTAGATACTCATGTTGTCGAACCACCACTTGCTTTTCATGAACGACTCCTGCTGCACGGCGTTGGTGCCGATCTCTTCTCGCATGCGTGCGATGAAGGACAGGTTCCAGCGATCGTGGGACGCTAGCTTCTCGTTGATCGTCTTCCCCACAGTGGGAGAGAACAGCTTGGACGCTCTAAGGTTCCCAGCCCCCATGCTCTGTTTCTCCAAGTACCAGAGGTAGTCCCCGTGGCTGGCGAAGGACCCGGTGAGGTAGTAAATGCTCCCCAGAGTCCTCTCGATACCGATGTCGTTCTTGCTGCTGAGGAGGAGCTGGTAGGCCACGAGCTGCCTCCAGTCGTCCCCGTCCTGAGCGAACTGGATGGCGCGGTACATCCAGTCGATGAAGCTGTCGATGAGGTTGATGTAGAAGCTCATCTCGGTGTGCAGGCTGTGGTTGTTCTTCTGCGTGTAGACGAGGTCGTCCCGGTGTTCCTCGATGGCCTGCGTGAAGGACACGAAGGTCGGGTACTTCTTCATCGTCGTCTTCGTCTGACCTGAAACGCAAGAAACGGGTTTAAAGGAATACTATTGATCTGATCAAAAAACAAGAAAGGTTGACAAAACAATGCATTCACAAATATATCGACCCAACGGTCTTTTAAGTGCACAGACAAACAATAACGAAATAATAAACAATAACTAATAATAATAATAATAATTGTCAGTAAGTACTGGTATCACATGACTGATGTGAACCAGTTGATTGGCAAATGGCGATGCGCTTAAATCTGTTAGCGCACTCTTGGAGTGCGCTACGTTTTCCACAGAGCGTATTCTTACGCCCTTTGCCAAAGCGAGACTGTACTCTCATCCTCAGAATTAATTAATGACATGTAGCTTATATTCTCCACTTTAAGTGGTTTTTTTTCTGCAGATCGCAGGCGCCTGTGCCACAGTGAATCCCACTGATCTAAAAATAGAAGCGGCTGTGTCTCTTCCACAATGGTCTCTTCTCGTTTTGACTTGCAAAGATTCTTCTCATATGCCGTGTTAGTGGCATGTAGCTTATTAACCACATTACCAAATGGTGAGTTAGTATAAAATTCCCAGCGGCAAACAGAAAACACAAGTGTTATTCCGATAACGTACCAGCTAGACCAGCATTTTTAAAGTCGATCTCTGTTATAGTAGACTACACTGAAATACGACTGCATCAGTTCAGTAAATGAATGGTTTCCGAATTATTATTTCAAGGCAACAACAATCGGAATCGAAAACGTGTAGGGTTAAGAACGTTCTTACCATGTGTAAAACTTATTACCAGCCTGGCTCATGCGTGCAGACGAGCAATTTTTGTTTTTGAAATGAGACTGCAGTTCAGTGGTTCGATTGCCCTAGCCGCCTAGCAGACGACATAAACCCCGCAGCAAATTAACATGTTGGGCAAATGTGAACAAACAAACGATGGGGATATAATACGTGTAGAGTTCAGAGCATTCTTACCGTTCATATATAGTACCAGACTCCCCGATGAGTGAAGATACAACACGAGAAACATACCACATTTACTTTGAAAATGTGCTAACCGTGGCCTTGGAGTCAGATCAAGGGGCAACACTCTGCACAGTCAATCTGCACAGTCATAGTGCTTTTAGTTATGCGCTATAGAAATCTCCTTAATAAATAAATAAATAAATAAGCTCGATGAAGGTTTCGAATCGCAAATAACTAAGAGCACAGTCCTTTCTCCGAGTTTAAATGAGGTCTGTATGAAAGATCATCACTTTTTAGCTTAACGCTACTCTGGAATTTTCCAACAGAAATTAAAACAAGAGTTTGCGTGTGACGAAAGCACGACACACTTGAGACAGTTTTTTCAGTTTCGACTTGCGAAGAATCTTCTCATAATTATGACGTAGCTTATTATCCACATTACCAAATGATGAGTTAGTATACAATTCCCAGCAGCTAACAGAAAACACAAGTGTTATTCCGATAACGTACCACTGAACTAGATCAGCATTTGGAATATATACGTAGCAGACTAGATTACACTGAAATACGACTGCATCAGTTCAGTAAATGAATGGTTTCCGAATTATTATTTCAAGGCAAGAACAATCGGAATCGAAAACGTGTAGGGTTTAGAACGTCCGTACCATATATAAGACTTATTACCAGCCTGCCTCATGCATGCAGACTCAGTGCAACGTGACGAGCAATTTTTGTTTTTGGAATGCGGCAGTGGTTCGATTGCCCTAGCCTAGCACACGACATAAACCCCGCTCAGCAAACTAACATGTTGGGTAAATGGGTACGAAAAAACAATGGGGATGTAATACGTGTAGGGTTCAGAGCATTATTACCGTTCATATTTAGTACCAGACTCCCCGATGAGTGAAGATACCACACGAGAAACATGCCACATTTATTTTGAAAATGTGCTAACCGTCGACCTTGGGGGGTTAGCCAATTCAAGGGGAGTCACTCTGCACAGTCAATCCGTCGAAGCTCGACTTGAGGTTTCGAATCGCAAATAACTAAGAACACAGTCCTTTCTCCGAGTTCAAATGAGGTCTCTCTGAAAGATCATCACTGTTTAGCTTAACGCTACACTGGAATTTACCAACAGAAATTAAAACAAGAGTTTGCGTGTGATGAAAGCACGACACACTTGAGACAGCCCACACAAAAGTAGATCTTCTACGACCTGACCACACAGTTATGCCTATTCAAATGCGCGTAGCAAAATGTGCGTTTTGAATCTTCTTTTTTTCTGGCGGTACTGACAATATCGTTATTGAAACAATCCCAGTGCACTAAGGGATTTATAGAGCAAATCTCGAAAATAATTATTGAACTCAGCGCTATGCGCTTCGTTCAATAATGAATTTTCTCGATTTGCTCTATAAATCCCTTAGTGCACTGGGATGTCTCAATAACTTAAATAATAATAAACAAAAATAAACAATAATGTTTTTGGATTTATTGATCTGATCGTTTTGGGGGTGTTTCGGGCGAATTTGACGAATCTGACGATTCTTGAAAATTTCTAGACCCACACGGCACAATTTTCTCGAAAACGCACCCACGTATGGTTGTTAATTAAATCAAAGTGAGTGAATGGGGAAGTAATTCAACCTTACCCCTCTCAAATAGAACTCTTTTTTTGCCTAGTGTAGGCCATTTAATTAAGAGTTTGAAACCCTTGTTTGTTCAAAGGGAAGGCAGTACTCCTGCGCGGTAGCAATACTTGTAATGCAGAATCGTATGGTGTAACTTTGGAAGAAGCAGAAGAAGAAGAGGAAGGAAAAGAATAAGAACAAGAACAAGAATAACAAGAACAAGAACAAGAAGAACAAGAAAAACAAGAACAAGAAGAACAAGAACAAGAAAGACGCAAGCCACACAATCAGGCAGGTGCCAGCTATAATTGGGTGTGGTTTTGTGTTATCGCACTTTTCTTACAACTATTTAAGCCCCTGCTCGTGCTTATCGGCGGCACATCGTAATGCAATTAGGTCTGGCGTCCTCGAAATTTATTTCTGTTGCGTCTCTCAAAGCAAGCCACGCAACCTGGGCTTACAGCACAGACGCTCTGATTCAGTTTGAAGATACGTTTTTGTAGACATATAATCCCCCGACAAAAATGATGCTAACTTCACTAATGAATTCCTGGATGCATGTTCGCTAAAAGCACTATCCCGCCCGTGTTAAGCCGATGTGTGGCCCTAAAATTAAAACTTGGAGAATACATGGAATAACCTAGTTTTCTTGGTAGTTATTGAAGTGACTTATAACAATGAATGACAAATTTGTAAATATTAATGAACACAAATCGCCGTTGCTATGGAAACAGCCGCCATATTGGATTTCTAGAAAATGGTTATACAGCGACATCATACATCAGAAATGCATGATATTTGGCACAAAGATACACATGACTTTTATCTACAATCATATAGAACGACATGTTTACAAAAGACTACAGTTGAATTTATATTATTTTTTGTAATAAGGACTAATGAATTTTTAACCGCATATTCATTAATCCTTATTTCAAAAATCAATATAAATTCAACTGTAGTCTTTTCTCACAACATCGTTCTATATAATTGTAGATAAAAGTCATGTGTATCTTTGTGCCAAATATTATCTGAAGTATGATGTTGCTGTAAAACTGTTTCCTAGAAATCCAATATGGCGCTGTTTAAGCCAGTTTCCATAACAACGGCAGTCTATGTCCTGTAGTATTCACATATGTTTCATTGCTTTTTATAAGTCACTTCAATAACTACCCAGAAAACTAAGTTATTCCATGTATTCTCCAAGTTTAATTTTGGTGATTTTAGCGCCTCACACCGCCTTAACGATGATGATGATGCTCCCCACTACAGATCTGTTCGGGCTTTTGCGAAGAATAAGTATGTGTGTGTGTGTGCGTGTGTGTGTGTGTGTGATAAGGTAATTGCCTATGTCCTTTTTTGATGTTTTGAGAAAAACGCAAAAATAATTCTTTGGTTTCTGAACAATCTGCCTATCTCATGATAGTTATCAGTTGCAAACTGCCTATCTCGAGCAGTTACCACGGAATACACGTGAGAAAAAAAAGCTGACAGCAATATTTTCAATCAGTAAAACTGCATAACAACCCACAAAGAGCGTTTGCATACCGTCACATTCTCAAAACGTCTTCCTGTATCATAAAGAAAAAGTGCCTAACTCAAGAAACGAGATCGGCAGTTTTGCTTAGGCAAAAAAAAAAAAAAAATAGGTGTGGTTAAGGTAACATAGCCAAAAAAAATAGGGTAGGAAGGTAGGCAATCACTTTTTTTTTCTTTTTCTAATGTGTACAATTACAAATTAAACCTACTTGACAGAAAAATAAGTGTGCGACTCGAGCGCTTTCGCTTTCATTGCGTTTTCTGCACTCGTTTTTTTTTTTTTTTTTTGTTTTTTTTTTTGTGACAAATGTAATAAAAAGTTATAGGATCGGCCCCTAAAAATAGGGTAGGTCGGGTTACCGTAACCACACCTATTTTTTTTGTTAGGCCTTACGTTACCGTGGCAATGGTTTCCGATGGTCTGAGAGTTTGTACTCTCTAACACATGACAGGTACCCTTCCAGTAGCTTGCCCTGTAGTTTCACTACAGAAATGCCTAACACTGAGATCGGTATTTTTCTTATGAGCGTGACGATACTTTATTATCTCAAAAACTAAATCACCTACAATGCAGCCTTCACACTGCATGTGACCTTCACGGTGACTGCACAAGTACGCATGTATGTGTATGTGTATGCTATTATTGCCATTGTAGTATATCATGGGACTGAAGCCTGTGCTGCGACTTCTGTCTTGTGTGTGGCGCACGTTATATGTCAAAGCAGCACCGCCCTGATATGGCCCTTCGTGGTCGGCTGGGCGTTAAGCAAACAAACAAACAAACAAACAAATATCATGGGACGTATTTGACCCATCAAGACTGATTTGAGCGTGACGAATTAAGAGCATCCTTTCAGCAGTCAGACACACACGAAATACACATACACAAAAGCCAACCCGTTGCAGCGTTCTGTGCAGAGCATTTTGTTGTTGTTGGATTTGTGAGTGTGCTGAATTTACATTGCATTTTGACGAAGGTGCAAACAGTTTATTCCGTTACAATTACCCGCTCTGAGCAGGGCGCAGCCAGGATGTTGACTCTTAGTTTTTGTGTTTGTGCGTGCGTGCATGCATGCGCTCGCGCGTGAGTCATTGCATGTGTGTGTGTGTGTGTGTGTGTGTGTGTGTGTGTGTGTGTGTGTGCGTGCGTGCGTGCGTGCGTGCGTGCGTGCGTGCGTGCGTGCGTGCGTGCGTGCGTGCGTGTGTGTGTGTGTGTGTGTGCGTGTTCCTATATATATATGTTTTAATCCTCACTTGTCAATCTCAAAATGTCGACTCGGCTAACAAAACATCACCGAAACGATAATCCAAAGAACCGTAGACCCGTAAATTCGTCGCTATAAAGCAACACTATTTCACGCAGACTTCTTTATCTGCAATGTTACGCTCATGAAAAAAAGCTTTTAGCTGGTGCCAGCAAACCCGTAAAACTCGACATTTTAATCTCTCTTCGTGTCTCATTAGGTATAAGGCATGACAAGTACGATGTGAACTATGCCACTGTTCTGATAGTAATTATGTTTTTATCGGTGAGACGTTCGTCTGTCTGAAACCCACCAACATCACGTGCAAAGGTAAAGAGAACATGACCAAACTCAGCATACATTGGCTTTCGATCAATTGTTTTGCTTCGTTGTATTTATTTATTTTCAACTAGATATTGTGCAAAACTGACTTTGATGAGAGAAAAAAGAGAAAGAGAGAGTGGGGGATGGGGGGTGGGGGGTGGGGGGACGTGGAGGCAGAGACAGAGACATAAAAAGGACGGAAGGGGGAGATGGGAGAGAAATAAACGGACAGACATAGTTACACGCAAAGGAACACACTCAAACCGACAGTCGAGCACCCCCCCCCCCCACCCCCACACCCTCCCACACCCCCACACCCCACACCCCCCGCCCCCTCTTTTATAATTTGTTTTACTTTCGGTAAAATACCAATACTGTCTTCTCTTTCTGCTTGGTAAGTTTCAAATCAATAAATGCTCATCTGAGGATATCGTCCTACTGCGTTATAAGGATAACAATTTGCAAACACCAAGTAGATTCAGATTAAGACAGGTTCCACAAACCTCTCAGTTTTCTTTGTTTTCTATATCTAGAGGGCTTGTTTCCCTTTGTTTCTCATAACTCTGCCTATACAAAGTAGATATGGCTTTGGTTCCAAAAGCTGTCAATGACCGTTGTTTTATGTCTTTAGAATGCCTCGTTCCATTTATTTCTAAGAACTTTGCCGAAACAAAGCAGATGATAGACTGAGGCTGGTTCAACAAAGCTCTCGCTAATGGGCAGAATATACCTGCGCAGTTTCTGCGGCACAGACGACGCACTGCCTATTATTTATGCAGCGATAGGGATAATGACGAGTAGTTGGCCTGTTTTCCTTTCATGCAACGCGTAGCGGGCTGGGATAAGCTGCAGTGCGTCGTCGGTCCTGCTGAAGTTACATATTACGGAACGCGGATCGTATCAACTGATGCAGGAAATTGATGCATTCAAAACCACGATTTTGATGCATCGTTTTGATGCATCAGAATGTTCGGGTTTTCCCGGAAAGTACCGAGCAAAAAGCAAAATTTGAACCGGAATACGAAGCGAAACGAACTATTTCTAAGCCTCTTTTGTACACGCCATTCCCAATCCCACTACCAGCAGGAATTTTTCCGAAATCATGGCAAGTGTTATTGACGGTTTGGAAGAAGCTGTGGTTCAAACAGTCGAGCAAAGACGGCAGGAGGCGAGAAACGAAGGAGAAGGAGGTGCCGACGGCATCTGTTTATATTCGTCAAAATGTCATTTCAAGTTTTTCCGTGCTCAGGCATTTCTTACGGAAAGACCGGAAATGAATGATCTTTCGCATGCATACAAAACCGAAAGTGATGCATCAAAATGATGCATCAAAATGATGCATCAAAATGATGCATCATTTTCTAAAAGGATGCATCATTTTCGTATCGGATGCATCAGTTTTGGAAAATGATGCATCCTTTTTGAAAATGATGCATCCTTTTGTGAAAATGATGCATCGAATTGTAAAAATGATGCATCAAATCTTGGTTTTGGATGCATCAATTTGATGCATCAGTTGACACGATCCGCGTTCAGTAACATATATGAGCGGAGCCCCTTACCGGACGTTTCCATATTTAGAGAGTTGTGTTGCCTTGGTTTCTCAGAACATTGCCGAAACAAATTAGATATACGTATAGAGCTTGAGGTTCCACATATTTCTCTAGTTGGGTGCTTGATTCCTTTTTTTTCTGAGAGATTCGCTCAAAATTGCAATCTCATCATCGGCATGAATTACACGTCAGACCATCGGCCCCATTCCTGAAGATCGATGTCACCCGAACTAGGTTAATTATTCTTTCTCAGGCCTACTGTCCATTGTTGAACCAAGGGGGAGGGAGTGCAGTATTCTTTTTAAATAGATACGGTTACCCCACCAAAATCTCATAAAAATTGAAACAGTACGGTCATTCCAATTCTGGATGGATGGAGATAAATGTGTGGTGCAATGGGTGACCTACATAATTACAACATCAATTTGACGTGCATACTTTCAGGAAAGAGTGCAAGTGGACGAACCTTACGTAAAAGAGCATTAATTTCTCGTTTAAGCCACCAGGGGAGCGTCATGTTCTTACAAATCTTTGGCGTATGTCGGAACATATCGGCTCGAATATCTGTAAGGTTTGTCTCCGTCAAAGTTAATGAGTGCAACGCCTCTTCCATGCTAAAGGGAAAGAAGTAGCGGGCTACCTTCTGCAAATTAGACGTTTGGATCCTATCATTAATTATGTAAAGTAAGATTGTTGCTAAGTGTGTAAGCGTGCGTGTGTGTGTGTGTGTGTATGTGTATGTGTGTGTGTGTGTGTGTGTGTGTGTGTGTTACTGTGTGTGTGTGTTTGTATGTGTGTGTGTGTGTGAGTGCATGCATGCGTGTGTGTGTGCGTGCGTGCGTGCGTGTGTGCGTGCGTGTGTGTGTGTGTGTGTGTGTGTGTGTGTGAGTGTGAGTGTGTGTGTGTGTGTGTGTGTGAGACTGAGAGAAAGGAAGAGACATAGGCGGAGAGAGAGAGAGAGAGAGAGAGAGAGAGAGAGAAAGAAAGAGAAAGAAAGAGAGAAAGAGAGAGAACAGACAGACAGACAATCAGGTAGGCATGCAGACAGGGCCGGAGAGACACATTGCAGGGCCGGACCAAGTTCGTTGGAGGGCGGGGGTGGGGGGGGGGGGGTTCCAACTGAAGGCAGGGGTCCAGGGGCCGCCGAGGCCCCGATGGGGTGCAGGGGCAACGCCCCGCTGGGGGGTCTGGGGGGCAAATCCTCCCATAAGCCGAGAAAATGTTGCATTTGTGAGGTCATTTGTTTGTCTTTCCTTGCAACTGGGAATCAAAATTACACATTTTCAACAGTAACAAAACACGCGGAAGTGGGAAAGGTATAGGGGCGAGCACTCAATGATCTCACAGTGTGCAGTACAGTCCCTTTCCAAAACATCGGTTCCCCGATAGCGCAGATGATATCTTGTTGCAATCGGTTCTCTGATACTATTAATACTAGTGATAGTGTAGCGTGTGACTTGACTTGTGGCCTATGATGATGGACTCATAACGGGGAGGGCAGGCCGTTGTCGACTTGATGTTGTTCATAACTTGAACTAGTTTTAGAAGACCAAATAAACTAAGGGAATTGGGGGAAGAGCTTAAAAAGTCCACGTATTTTTTTTTTCTTTTCTCTGAGAGGTACATCGGATGGCCAGGGGGGGGGGGGGGGTCCGGAACCCAGGAACCCCTCCCCCCCCCCCTGATCCGGCCCTGCATTGACACAGACAGACAGACAGACAGAGAGACAAGACAGACACACAGACACAAAAGCCCATAGATAGTGGAAAGCGCGTTTAGTTAATTAACCCACCTGGCCAGGTAGACAGTTCTGCCAGGGCAGAGTCAGTTCTTTGGAAGCTCTCCTTCATAAGGATCTCTGTTGTCTGGTCCTTGTAGCTGACATGCATGGCCGTGTATCCTCGCTCTCGCTGCAAGAAGTGTATACACAGCCCCACCTGTTCGAATACAAAGTTTTAGTGTTGATTTGAACGTGGGGAATAAGATAAATTAAAGACAAATACGAAAATCGGAGACCTCGTGAATGGTTCCCGCGGTACAACGAACAGAAAGATATCTAAGTTTTTAAGTTTTTTGCTTTTTTGGAGTACAGATGTGAGACAGAAAACATTAAGACATGACATGGTAGCTGACATGAATTGCTGTGTAGCCACGCTCTCGCTGCAAAAATAAGTGTATGCAGAACCCTGTACGAACAGAACGTTACCAAAGCTTTTGTGTGGAGTATAGACGTGAGACCGAAGACATAAGATGTGACATAGTAGCTAATATGCATTGCCTTTTAGCGACGCTCCCACAGCCCAAACCTGCAAGAACAGAAATATACAAAAGTGTTGGTGTTGAGTATAAACATGGGACGTTGGACTGGAAACAAATGGCGACGGGCACAATGGCCTGGTGGATAAGACTCCGGCCTCCCTGTCGAATTCCGCGTAATGTATCAAGTCGTTAACTCGGTAATCAATCGCTCCCACGTGACTTACGATGTAGTCTAGACGTCTCCTTGGCAACAACAGTCGCTGTGGTCATCGTCAGAATAATCATTCTGCACCAGTTGAACTTTTCTTGGGGAAGCAATAAGAAATATAACTTTTTCTGCGAAGGTTGTTGCGAAGAGATTAATTCAAGTGTGTTTGATGTCTGGCAAGATGGTCAGTCGCAAACTAACAACAACAACAACAACAACAACAACAACAACAACAACAACAACAAACAATAACACTCAGACAAACAAACAAACAAACAAACACTCCGCCAACTAACCAAACAAACTAGCACACAAGCAAAAAAACCACTAAAATACTCAAACAAACAAACAAACAAACAAACAAACAAACAAACAAACAAACAAACAAGCAAACAAACAAACAAACAAGCAAACAAACAAACAAACAAGCAAACAAACAAACAAACAAACAAACAAACAAACAAACAAACAAACCTCTGTGCTGAGTGTGATGACATCTCGGATTTTCTCGTTCGCTGTGTTGGCGTCTGCTGTGCCCTTGACGTCTATCACTGACATGATCAGCAAAGCCAAGGTCGGCAGCAGGGTCAAGGTCATCATCTTGGCCATCTGGACGCGCTTGCCTGCGAAAAAAAGATGATATTTCAAACGAAATTAAAACAACCATTTCTTCCCGCTTTATGTCAACGAAATCAAATTATGTTTCTTTTCCTGTCATGGCTTAATTAAGATGCATGTTAAGAAAATAAAAACACATTAATACAAGAAAGTAGGGTTTTTTCGCGCTGGTAAAATCAGTCGATACTTTATGTTAAAATATTCCGAAGACAGAGTACGGCTGCCTATATGATAGCGAGATGGCTGAAACCGGTCGAGCACGGCCGGGATCTGCCCATTTGGATGACGGTTTCACCTTTTCTGTGTCTAGTGACCCTGCAACAACACCAACACCACCAACAACACCACCACCACCACCACCACCACCACCAACAACAACAACAAAAACAACAACAACAACAACAACAACAAACATTCACAATAACAACTACAACAACCATGCTTATGACAATAACGCTAAAGAAAACAGCTCTGAATGAATCTATTCATGACATATTTTTTTCAGTGAAGCTAAATCTATACACAAACAGATGAAAAATGTTAGCTTAATATTTTATAAGAATCTATAGAGACATTGCCTACAAGAACACTAAGCAACCGGCCAGCCACACCTCGACTTGCGCCTTACAAGAGAACATGCAAGCCTACCAATAATAATAATAATAATAATAATAATGGAAATTTATAGAGCGCTTACCAAAAAGCTCCAAGCGCTTTACAATGACATTATTATACACATGTACAAAACCAAAATACAATCATTAAGACACAAAAAGAACAGGAGTACAAAAGCAAATTCATCGTTTAAATCCATGCAGTCACAAACAAACAGACAACGAAGCGACCAACCCAGCGTTACAGCAATGAGCCAACACAAGCACACACATACACACGCACGCACGCACGCACGCACACAC